>NC_041385.1:687702193-687719828 GCF_002162155.2 Triticum dicoccoides | reverse complement strand
ATGAAAGTTCATACACATACCACTTCGCTCATTAGTAGGCCCCTGTTTCTTGCAAAAGGATTTTGTGTTTCAATTGTGCCGGTACTTTTTATGGTTTCAGCTTAGTTTATGCTGTTTGTTCAGCACATTGAGAGCAATTCAAAATTTGTAGTTCCTATTTCGTAGTATGGTTGAGTCTCGGGTAGAAGCGCCGGGATTAACATTGTGATCTTTGCCCGGGGAGGGGCGGATACCCACAATGTTATTCCCTTGGGAGCAAGCTGCAACGTGAATTTGTCAAGGCATATATTGCAAGTTCACATAGCAGCGGAACCTTGAGACCTCTGGATGATTGCACTAGACATGACACCTAAAAACCCTGCTCTGCCAAAACATTCCTGGTATTCCAAAACAGAGCATATTCCTTTGAAAAAAACAGAGCATATTGTCAGAGCATAGGTGTAGTTATGTCCACGTAGGACCACCGATCATGCAAGAGTTGGTTCGCTGGACTTAATACCGAGGACCGGCCCCCCGTGCTGTGCGGTTGCGGTACGTGTGAACTCCTCCGTGCATGTGCATGGATCACTGTCGCATGCAGCTGGGCGGACCGGCGGAGGACTAGCAGAGAGGGTGCAACGTAGCCATCGTGCCCTCTGGCGCCACACAACACGGAACAGAATCACGTGGTTGCTTGCTCCCACCGCGCGCGGCACTGCTAAGCGCAAAATGTGGTTGTTCGCCGGCGTCCTGCGTGTGGCCGGCCGAACGTGCCGGCGATCAAAATAAGCGGCCAGGGATCCATCGGTTGGGTCCTTGGGTCACGGCGGCCTCAGAGCATCTTCAGCCGTTGGCCCCCCAAACGCGCCTAAAATCGCCGTCTGGGAGTGACCCGACGTAAAAAATAGGCCTGGGACCGAGTTGGTCTCCAACCGCCGCCTCCAGGCGCGTTCAAAAAATAAAAATATATAGCAAATTTAGGTAAAGTTCGGCGAAGTTCGGCTAAACACGACAAATTTCGGCAAACTTGGTCATATATTAGACATGTTCACGGATTTTCATTACATACATAGCAAACATATAAATTAATCTAAAAAAAACTGGTTGAACCCCGAGTAGTCCTCGTCGTCGCCGCCATCGTCGGCCTTCTCCTCCTTGACGCGGGCGCCCCTGCTGGACCCTTCCCCGGCGTCGACATGGAGGACTGGTGGCGGCGGCGGAGCGGCGGCGGCGGCGCTGTCGTCGATGACGATGACTCCTCCGTCGTCGCGGCCTCTGCAGCGCTGCGCGAAGCGCCGCAGGGCGGTGCACTGGCGCTCCCTCGCCATCTTCAGGGAGTCCTGGCGTGCCCATTCAAGGGCCGCGTCGTCGTCGAGCTCGACCTCGCCGGGCTCCGTTTTCACGGCGGGGAGACCCGGCTCCGTCTTCACCGGCGCGAGCCCCGGCTCCGTTTTCACCGGCGCGAGCCCCGGCTCCGTCTTTGGCTTTACGAAGCGCGGAGGAGGAGACGACGAGGAGGCGCGCCGGCCGCCCTCGTTGATGACGATGCCGGCGCTGCGAGTGCGCCGCCCGAGCGGCGTCTCCGCCGCTGGTTCGGCCTTGACGTCGAGCAGCGTCGGAGCGCCGAAGGAGTGGGAGGAAGAGCGCGAGGAGGAAGAAGAGAGGAGGAGCCGAACCTCCTTGGCACCCATTGCCCGTCGCGTCGGCGGTGCGCCGGGGCGGCCGCCCTCGCCGGGGGGTACGTCAACGGCGGGTTGTTGCCGCCCTCGGGGTGCGTCAGCACGCCCTCAAGTGTGCGGCCGGGGGCGCCCCACCACAGGTGGCGCCCCTCGCTGTTCTTCACGCCGCTGACCACCGGCGCCCCGTTGGTGGACGCAGCCGCTGCTGCTGACGGTGCTCGAAGTACGCCGCCCACGCCGCGTGGTTGTCGGCGGCGTACTGGGGGAGGGAGAGCTGGGCGTCAGTGAGGGAGCGCGCACGACCTCGACCTCGTCGGCGAAGTAGGACGGTTTAGCCACGGCGTCGGGCAACGGGGGAATGGGCACTCCCCCGTTGCTGAGCCTCTAGCCCGTCGGCCCGGCGCGCATGTCCGGCGGCGCCGGGATGTTCGTCAGGAACAGGAGCCACGACTCCTATTCGCGGAGCGTGCGGCGGCAGAAGCCGTTGGCCGCCGTCTCGTCTCCGGGGAAACGCTCGGCCATCGGGAAAGGGGATGGAGATGGAGGGGCTGGGCGGCGGCTCACGGGAGAGGTAGGGCTGGGGGAGGGCTCGGCGGCGGCGCTCGAGAGAGGTAGCGCTCATTAGTGTGTACGTGTACGAGGGAGGGGAGGCGTCGGCGCGCCGTCCCGTGAGGAATCAATGGCAAAGCTAACCGGCGGCAGCCTTGCCATTGATTCTCCGAGGAAAACCGAGGCGTTGGGAGAAGACGAGGCGGTGTAGCTGACGCGGCTGGCCCGCGGCTCTTTCGCGCAAAAAACGATTCGCCCGGCGCCCCCGAGCGCCCCCCAGCGCGCCGGGTTCTGGTTGGGTCCGCCGGCGCCAATTCCGGCCCGAGCCGGCGAAAAATGAGCCCCTGAGGACGCGACTAGACCGATTTTTTGACGCCGGTGGCTGAAAAGTCGCCTGGGAGGCCTTGTTGGGGGCGCGGCTGAAGATGCTCTCGGCCCCACGCCACGGGAATGATTCCGCGAGGGAGCGCGTGAGAGGGGTCGCCGGCGCTCGCCGATGGCTCCTCCGCCACAAGTCCTTCCCTGCTTGTACTTGTCCACACAACTCATGTAGGGTGTCGCATTTCCACCTGGCCACCTCGTATCCACGTACTACCTCTGAATATTCTTGATGAACGCCGCATGTAAGTGTGGCTAAGGTAAGAAAATAGAAAATCCATTCTTCATGGTTTGGTCGGGCGCATTTCTCCAAATCCTCCAGGATCACAAGTGGAATGTAGTACCGTAGATGGCTACTCCAATGCTTATGAAGTTGGATGCTTAAACTGGTCTCTGTTTTATACTAATACAGTACTCCGTTGTTTATTTAGTTTTTTTTAAGTAAAGCAAAGCTTTATAAATTAACGGTGGACGGGCAAGTCGCCCAAAACACAAACAGCCACTGAGGACGGTACAATAGGGTCCCAGCTAGCATTGTCATTTGGCAAGCAACTACGACCAACCTTAGCTAATTCGTGTGCTACAGAGTTCGCACTACGAGGACATACACTAATGGAGTGCTGAGAGAACCACAGCTCCAGCTGGAACTTAGTATCTTCAATGATGGCCGCAAAAGGAGATGAATCCACCTTGGTGAGGTCAAGTGCTTCGGACAGGAGCTTTGAATCTGTTTCGAAGACCACACGGAGGGCACCAACCTCGGCTGCCATTGAGACGGCCTCAGACATGGCAGTAGCTTCCGCAGCAAAAGGGTTGGCAACATTTTCCTTCCGTCCCGCACGGGCCAGCATGACCTCCCCTGCATCATCCCGTATCACTATGCCCCATGTTACAAAGGATTCGCCCGGGGTAAAGGCGCCATCCAAATTGATTTTGACCCTATCCTGCTCCGGGGGCTGCCATTTGCCGTCTGGTTTGTGTTTGGCCTTTGCACCAAAAAGCTGCAGATACTCCTGTGTGTTACTGAGCACACGCCGGGCCACCTCAGTCACAGGGACTGGTAACTCGCCCTCTCTAACCTTGTTCCTGTGGTTCCACCAGTGCCACCAGAGTGTGAGGATCTGTACTCTTTTCCTTTCATCTAACGTCCACAGGAAGTCCTGCATTGCATGCACTGATGTGAATTGTTCAAGCTCCATTTTGGTGTTTTCCAAGCTCATGGCTCGCCAGGCCATCTTGACCTCTTTGCATTTGACGAAGAGATGTGCGCCATCCTCATCTGCAAGGCCACACAAGAGACACTTCGTGGATTCAAGTTTAACTCCCCTCCGGACAAGATTTGTCCGCAGTGCAAGAGACTCATGTTTGATCCTCCATGTGAACATTTGGATCTTACGCGGAGTTGGAAGTTTCCAAATACTCTTCCAGGATATATCATCGCATCGGTCCAGGTTGCCGGCCACCGTGGTGCTGTTGCTTGCGCCATCGCCGCATCCTTGTTTTTCGAGTTGGACCTGCAGCTTGTAGGCATTCCGGACTGAATGTTGGCCCTTGCTGTCAAAATGCCAAGCCATGAAATCCTCAACACCTTCTCGAAGCGGGATCTGTAGCATATGGCGTGCGTCGTTCGGCCAAAACGATGCATTGACAAGTTCTTCATCCCATGCCCCTATGACCGGACTGATGAGCTCGCTGACCTGTGTGAGCAGGCTCTGTCCTCGTGGGGTGATGACCTGCCGCGACCATGCTCTAGGAATCCATGGATCGGTCCATATCTTCACCGTTGATCCATCCCCTATCCTCCAGATGTAACCCTTTTTAACTAGGTCAAGGCCGTTCAATATGCTTCTCCAGGTGTAAGAAATCCCATCTCTCGGCACTGCCTCCAGGATACTACAGTGTGGGAAGTAGCGAGCTTTCAAAATTCTGCAACAGAGGCTGTCGGGGTTTTGAAGGAGGCGCCACCCTTGTCTGGACAGGATGGCGATGTTAAAATTGTGCATGTCCAGAAAACCCAGCCCTCCCATTGCTTTTGGTCTCGCCAGAGTCTCCCAGCTTAACCAATGCATTGTATTCTCCTTGTCCTGATGGCTCCACCAAAACTTCCCTAATAACGTGTTCAGCTCCTGACAGAAGGTTTTCGTGAGATCGAAGCATGACATGGCAAAGGTCGGGATGGCCTGCCCCACGACCTTTACCAGAGTTTCTTTCCCACTCTTTGCCAAGAGTCTTTCCTGCTAGCCATGGACACGCCCGCACAAGCACTTTTTGATATGTGCAAACGTGCGTCGCCGGGATCGACCAACATGTACAAGCAGTCCCAAGTAGCAATCATTCCATTCCTCACTCATGATCTGCACTTCAGCCTTCACCTGTTGTTTAGTGTGCTCATCCGTGTTGGGGGAGAACATGATACCAGACTTCTCCGTATTGATGCATTGTCCAGAACAATTCTCATAGAGCTCAAGAATGTCATGGAGAGCGGCGGCTTCCTCCTGCCTGGCCTTTAGCAAAATCACCAAATCATCAGCGAACAATAGGTGTGACACGCTAGGCGCAGTTTGGCAGATTTTGACTCCACTAATACGTCCATGCTCCTCGGCATCATGCAGCAATGCAGACAAGCCCTCGGCACAAATCACAAAGAGGTAAGGGGAGAGGGGGTCCCCCTGCCTCACACCCCGGGTGGGCACAAATTGTTCCGTGAGAACTCCATTCACCTTGATCTGATAACGCACAGTTGTGACACACTTCATGATGAGAGTTACCCACCTCCTGCAAAAGCCAAGTTTTATGAGCATTGCCTCAAGAAAGCTCCATTCGATGCGGTCATATGCCTTGCTCATGTCCGCTTTTATCGCAGCAATCCCGTCTAGGCCCCCTCTTTTATTCCTCAAGTAACGTGTGACCTCATAAGCAATCAAAACATTATCTGTGATGAGTCGTCCTGGAATGAACGCACTTCGGTTTTCGGAGATAATGTCTGGAAGTACAACTTTCAGTCGGTTTGCTAACACCTTGGACACGAGTTTGTATAGGACATTGCACAAACTTATAGGATGCAAATCCTTGATTCTGCTTGGGTCCTTTACTTTAGGTATAAGTACCACGAGCGTATCATTCCAGCCTTCCGGAATATCACCTCCATTGAGTACTCCCAACACTTCTTCAACGATATAGTCCCCCATAAAATGCCAATGTCGCTTGAACACTATAGCCGGCATCCCATCCGGACCTGGAGCTTTTAGGTCCCCAATGTGATCTAGTGCCGCCTTCACCTCCTCACGGGCAAATACGGCATCCAAGGCATTAAGCATTGCAGTAGTGACACACGGCTGCACCTTGTCAATAAGTTCATCGACCCGGTTGCCCGCAGTGGACGTGAAGAGATCCTGAAAGTAAGAGCAGACATAGTTAGTTAAATCTTCCTCCGCCACCACCGAACCATCCTCCCTCCTCAGCTCCTTAATCTTATTCGATTTCTTCCTCACAAACGCCATCATATGAAAGAAACGGGTATTCCTATCCCCTTCCAGAAGCCACCACACATGAGCCCTTTGTTTCCACATAGTACTCTTCTTCTCCTCTAGATCATCCACCAAACACCGTAGGTTGGCTTCCTCCTCAATCTTCTCCTGGGACACCGGCTCCTTCATACACCGCTCCAAATCAGCTTTTGCCTTTCTCAATCTGCCTTCCAGTTCACCAACTACCTCCTTGTCCCAGTTCCTCATCTTCCCAGCTATTTCTTTTAGGGCATGTGCTACTCCGCCTTCCCTGTTCGCCCAACTCCTCTCCCACGCCTCCCTGATCACCTCCTCGCACCCATCTTCCTGCAACCATCTGGCCTCAAACCGAAAGCCTCGGTCCCCTCCTCTCCAACTCCTATCACTCCCCTTCGTATTGAAAATTATGGGTTGATGGTCGGAATGTCTCGGCATCCCATTGACAACCACGTACTCCGGGAACCTTTCTCGCCAAGATTTACTAGCAGTTGCCCGGTCCAGCCTTTCATAGATGTATGTACTCAGTTCTTTGCTATGGTTCCTCCACGTAAAGATGTCACCCTTGAAGCCCAAATCATCCAATTCACAAAACTCCAAAGCCTCCCGGAACCCATCCATCATGCCCTGAGACCGGTCCGCTCCGCCCACCTTCTCTACACCAGACAGGATTTCGTTAAAATCTCCAAGACATAGCCACGGTCGATCCTGTTGATGTTGCTACTTGAGAAGTCGAAGGGTTCTCCACGTTTCTTTCTTCCTCTCTATCACCGACTCCCCATAAACACCTGTCAAACGCCAAATTGAGCCATCCTCTTCCTTCACGTCCACGTCAACATGCCTCTGCCCATACGAACGAAGTGATATATTGAGCCCTCGCCGCCAGAACATTGCAACTCCCCGGCTTCGACCCACCGGGTTCCAGGCGGATAAGTTAGCGAGCCCTAACTTCCACCGGAACCGATCCAACTCCTTCTCTGTGAGCCTCATTTCTGCCAAAAATAGCACATCAGGATCCTCCGCCCTCCCCAACTCGAGGAGAGATCGAACTACCGGGCCGTTCCTGAGCCCCCGGCAGTTCCAACTGATGATTTTCATTGTGTCCGGCGGGGCTGCTCGGACAGCCCGGCCGATATCTTATCAACATCAATGTTGTTGTTTGCTGTTCCCTCCGTACATTCGCCCACTACCACTCCCTCCTCCACCAGCTTCCCTCTCTTAGCATCCACCTCCATCCCTACCTCGCCCTCCTCATGGCATCTCTTGTGTCCCAGTATAGGCTCGCTGTTGTGCCCTGCGTCCCTCTTAATTTCCTTCTTCCTGGGAATCCGATGGAACGTCCCCCCTTTCTTCGGGTTTTGCTTTTCGCCCGCCCCCACCTTGCCCTCAGCGGACGCCCGTGGCTGTGTTACTGGGCCATTCTTCTTTTCCTCCACTTGCTCCTTAGGGAGCGACATCTGTGATTTCTCCTTCAGCTTGGCATGCTGCTCAAGCAAGGCCACCTCTTTCCCCTGGGTCATGTTATCACATGTGACCGGAGCCTGTGCACCAGCCTCATTCATATTCAACTTCCTTGGCTTACCACCATGTGCCGCCTTATTAGTCATCAGCTTTGCAGGACTCGTGACTTCCTCTTTCCCATCAGCTCTGCCTCCTTTGCCATCTCCCTCCCGAGCATCCTCCTTCCTCCAAGATAAGCTATCACTGCCACTCCCACTCCCCATTCTTCCTCCTGCACGGCTATACCCATATTGCCGGAATCCTCCTGCACTGCCCCCCCTTCCCTCCCAACTGCGGTCTTCCTCATGAGCAAACCTCCTCTTCCCCCCATCTGCTCTAAGCCAAGGGCCAAATTGAGGATCCTCACCTTTCTTCATCTTGATAGAGCACTCCTTGGCCACATGTCCGATGAAGCCGCATGTATAACAAAAGTCAGGCAAGAACTCATATTCGAAGCGACATCAGAGACTTTCTTCCTCCTCACCCTCCTTCCCATCAATACACATGTCCTTCTTTCTCTTATGTGATTCCTTCACATCATCATCATCTAGGGTAAACCCTCTCATGATTGGCTTCTCTATGTTCATCCTGATTTTCACCCGTAAAAATTTGCCAATTGCTCTCCCATCCACACCAGCATCCACCTCAACAAATCGCCCGATGATGTTGCCTATCTCCTCCGCTATGGTTTCATTCATCATACCAAGAGGAAGACTGAAGATTCTCACCCATATAGGGATGTCGTTGAAATCATAGTCCTCTATTCTCTTTCTTGGATCATAGTCCTCCACCACCACAAGATCTTTATCGAACATCCACGACCCGTCCTCAAGTGCCTTCCGCTTACCAGACTCCTGTTTGAAGGTGAACACAAACCTATTATCCCCGGCCTCCTTGCAGTCAATTCCTTTTATCGGGCACCAGATCCGCCCCAAGGAGAGGCAGATCGCATCTGGATGAGCCGGCTTCTCGGACACCACTCTCCCCACCGCCTGAGACTCCGATCCCTTCCCTTTCTCCTTTCCCCCCAGCCGGATCTTGACCCCTTTTCTCTCTTCCTCCGACAGCTTGAGACTCCTCAACATCCCTGCTACTCCCTCCATCTGCCTCCTATCGGCCCAGAGCCGCCGCCGAGCACCTCCTAGGGTTTTGGTGTCTTACGACCGTGCGTCCTAGGGAGCACACAGAAGGCTTTGGTGGTGGGCTTTACGACGAGGCTCGCTTGGATGCGAGAGACGGACGATCAATCGATCGAGGACAGGGCGATGGCGATCGATCGCAGACGAGCGCTGTGGATGAGGAAGAACGCCCGAAACCCTAATCGCCCCGCAATCGACGGAGCGATACGCAAACCGTCACCAGGTGGGACGGACCAGCTGCTGGCCCGCTCCTGTGGGTTCTGAGAACAACGCAAGGAATCGCCCTGTTGTTTATTTAGTTACCGGTCATTTCACGAAGATGATGGAATTCGATCATTTATACTACGTCGAGTGCGCAAGTAAAAATGTGCAATGTCAGTACTACGTAAAAACTTGGTCTGGGAGTGGGAGTGGGAGTGGGAGTGATGATGATGTGGTAGGCGCGCATGCGGGGCAATAAGGCCTTGTACAATGGGAGATGCTTAGGGAGGTGCTTAGAAAAATAAACCGGGTTTTTCTGAAGCACCGGTGCCTATTTCTATAGGAGAAATGCTTAGTTAAGCGTCTACCCTGTACAAATAAGCATCGGTGCTTAAAAAAATTCTGGTTTATTTCTCTAAGCACCTCTCCTAAGCATCTCCCATTGCACAAGGTCTAAGGCCACGTACGATACGAGAGAGTCGTTCATTCCGCACGTCCCGTCCATGACGAATACTGTATGTCGTAGTGCACGTAATTTTCGGTCCACTCCACTCCCCTATCCATCATTTACGTTTGATCCTGTCTTGTAGCTGGAGAAGACAGCAGCGGCGGCAAGAGTGACATTTACTCATCAGTCGTCACTAAGACAAAGGCCATGCTTTATTTCATACTTGTCCGCCACACAGGACTGCCGAGGAAAAACTCATTCAGACCATGATGTGGATCAACGAATTATTAAGCATGCGCCCTCTTTTAGTTTAGAAGAAAAGACTGCTAGGCCATCAGTGTTCAAATATATTGTTCAGCTCTCTATCAGTTTGGACTTTTAAAGCAATTGGTTGGAGCATGAATTTAATAATGACATGGGAGCCGAAATGTCTTGAGTTGAGTGGATCATAAATTTAATAATTAGGACATGTATAAACAGCTTAATCTACGATAAGTGTACTAAAGCTCCTCCAAAAATGTTTTCTTGGCAAAATTAGCGAGAAAAGGTAGGCATCCATGAGTTACTACCTAGGAGGACCAAACAAATCCAAAAGTAAACTTTGTTTCTTCCAGTACAGCTAGTTCTCTGGCCTGTCTATAAATAAGGCAGAACCCAAGCCAACCTGAGGCACCGCAGCTCCAGAACCACAAGCCAAAACGCAGAGCAGCAAGCAAACCACAGACCAAGACAAGGTCTCAAGAGAACAAGAGAATGGCGGCCATCATCTCCACCTCCTACTTCTCCTCGCAGCCGCATCTGCCGGCGTCCAGCGCCACCGCTACAACCAGCATCAGCAAAGGCCGGCAGCCGCGGAGGCATCGGACGGGCAGCTGCGTCATGCTCGAGGCGGCCTCCGGTGGTGGCGCGGTGGGGAGGACCAGGAGCCTGACGGAGGAGGACCTGGAGGAGCTCAAGGGCTGCCTCGACCTCGGATTCGGATTCTCCTACCATGAGATCCCGGGCCTCTGCGGGACGCTCCCTGGTCTGGAGCTCTGCTACTCCATGACGCGGAGGTTCCTCGACGAGCAGAGGACTCTGGTCGGGCAGCTGGAGCCCGCCGCGGTGGCGGCGCCGCCCATCCCGGACTGGAAGATCTCCGGCCCTGGTATGACTTGTTCACATGTAGTAAAGCATGTTAGGGAAATCTGTTTGATTTGCTATTCATTTGATGATGACATTCTGTTTTCTCGGTGATTAGTTTCTTCTTCATGATAAATCTCATGGCTGATCAATTACCGTTGGCTTTGATAGGTGATGATCCAGACCAAGTGAAAGCTCGGCTCAAGTATTGGGCGCAGACAGTGGCATGCACAGTCAAACTCTGCAGCTAGTGGAGGTCCGGACAAGGGAGTCTGCCGATTCATCCCATGACATGGCGCTATGATGGGCTGAAGTTAAGGTGGCCGAAGCTGAAAAAATCTGCTTATATGGCTGAGAATTGTGCGTACACTAAGGAAACGCTTCCGATGCGTGCTATCGGGACAACGTAACAGAGCGGTGCTTTTCAAAAGCTTCGGAAAGAGAGACGACTTATGACACCACGGAAGAGTAAGAAATCTCGACGCAATATGTCGTCGGAGCTATTCTCTGAAAGCATCAGAAGCTTGCCACTCTCATTCATCATGGGTGATCTAAGTAGTATGCAATTCTAGAGACCTGCTAGTGATTCTACTCTTCCCTGTAAAATGATGATTAGGTGCTCCACTTGGGTTGTGCTACGTCGGGTTGAGCTTTAAAACCCGTCAGTAGATTTGCTCAAGTATGGCTTTGCTCTCATGCTCCTTCGAGCAGTGATTTGCTTTTAACCAGTAGACACTGTACCCGCAGAAAAAAAAACAGTAGACACTGTATAAGACTTTGATGAACATATGCGAAGGTGTAGAAACAGTTTGCTCTAAAACAAATTTCTGTGTCCAGCTTAACAAGAAGTTGTGGCTGTTGTGATTGTGGATATCATATGATCCCACTAAACTGAATATAAGAAGTGTCAAGACTGCGAGGAAAAACATTGGCCACCTAACTAACTGAGCACTACTGACCGAAGTATGATAATCAGACTAAGAATGCAGGGGATCCCATGAACACATATATTTCATAATTTTATTGGATTTACATCGGTGCCAAATGGAGAATAAGACGTGATCCCGAACAGATGACAAGTATTGTTTGTATATATAAGGGCGTTTTGGCTCTTGGGAGCATATGCTCCCAAATGAACAGTAAATTCAAAATAAATAGTAAATAAAATTTAAAAGATCTGAATTTTTTCGTAGATGTTCTTGTTAGTGTAACAAGAGTGCTTGCCAATTTTCATGCGAAACGGGATGACGGTGATTCGTCGGTGAAAACAACACTAGTAGAAAAAGGACCTAATATGAGACACATTAGTGCCGGTTTGATTTTGAGCCGGCACTAATGTGTCCAATAGTGCTGGTTCCAACGGCTAGCCGGCCGTTCTCATTAGTACCGGTTCGTGGCGAAACTTTAGCACCGGTTCGTGCCACGAACCGGTACTAAAGAGGGTGGTGACAAGGTGTTGTCAGTCTGGGGCCCCTCCAGCACCTTTAGTACCGGTTCGTGGCACGAACCGGTACTAAAGGTCGACCTACATAAACCCTTCGTCCAGCCGAGCCACTCTGTTCTTCCCCTTTCCCCTCACATCCTCTGTTCTTCCCCTCTCTTCATCGAGCTCCTCATAAAATTTGCCCAAAATTTGTCTAGATTTGAAGGCCCCCATCCATTCAAATGATCACACAGGTTAGCAACTTTGTCCTTTCAACTCTCATTGCTAGATTAGCTCTTGCAATGCTTTGTATAGTGATTAATTTGGGAGGAATTATATTTGCTAGTATTTGATTTATATGCAATTTGAGGTCAAAAATAACACTTAGTTTGCATATGTAGGTGTGGTTTACTTAGTGCCTTCTAAATCTCCGTCGTAACCACCGTCGATCGTCCGCACCGTCCCGTCGCCGGCACCACTTTGTGGTGAGGCTCTTGTTCATGAATGTTTTACATTACCAAATTGATGTTTGTGTGATTTGGATATATAGTTACTCGTATAATTATCTTACCCGTATGTTGTTTGTTATACATAGTGCCATGGTTTTGATATCCGTCCCCGTCGGCCCTCGTCCTTGTTATGATTCGGATGTGGTATATTCTCTTTTAAAACTAGTTGTTGCATTTCGTATTTATGACAAATTATGCCCATCAAGTTGACATAGATATTTTTATGTAGGAGGTATGTGAACTGAAAATTCCAACCGACCCTATTGTCGAGAGGTTAAATTTAGTTGAAAGAAAAAACGAGTATTTGAAAGAAAAACTGAAAAGAATTGAGGAGGAGAAGATGGAATTGGAGTTGCATGTTGCCGATGTCGTCGATGATCACAAGATCAAGATGGAGAAAATGAGGTTGAAGATTAGAAAGATTAGAAAATATGCCATTGATAGTGTGGCTTGGTATCATTATGCTGTTAGATCAATTGTTACCTTAGTTGCGATCTTCATCGCATTTTTTGTTGCATTTAAATTCTTTAGCTAGAGAGTTATTTGTATGTTGCATTTAATTAAGTGTTGTATATGAACTTTATGTATGAACTTTATGTATGAACTTGTATTAATTTGGTCTATTCGGTGTTGTGTAATGAAGATGAGCCGACAATGGATGTATGATGACAGATGCTCTCCCGAGTTCATTAATGGCGTGCATACTTTTCTTCTTGCCGCTGAGGCAAACAAGCGGGCGGATGGTTTTATGCCTTGTCCATGTGCTGGCTGTAAGAATGGTCACAGTTACTCTACGTCAAGAACCATTCACGTCCACCTATTTGAGTCCGGTTTCATGCCCCACTATAATGTTTGGACCAAGCACGGAGAAATGGGGGTTATGATGGAAGACAATGAAGAAGCAGAGGACGACGACGGCTATCCTGGCCATGGGTTCCCTGAATACGATGATACAACAGTGGGGAAAGAAGCTGAGCCGGCAATGCAGGAAGAAGCTGAAGAAGAGGCATCAGATGAGCCCGCTGATGATCTAGGTCGGGCCATTGCCGATGCAAAGAGAAACTGCGCAAGTGATCTGGAGAGGACGAAGTTGCACGCATGTTAGAGGATCACAAGAAATTGTTGTACCCGAATTGCGAAGCTGACAAAAAAAAGTTGGGCACCACACTTGAATTACTGCAATGGAAGGCAGAGAATGGTGTATCTGCCAAGGGATTTGGAAAGTTGCTGGTAATGATAAAGAATATGCTTCCAAAGGACAATGAATTGCCCGAGAGTACGTATGAAGCAAAGAAGGTTGTATGCCCTCTAGGGTTAGAGGTGCAAAAGATACATGCATGCCCTAATGACTGCATGCTCTACCGTGGTGAGTACGAGGATTTGAACGCTTGCCCGGTATGCGGTGCATTGCGTTATAAGATCAGTCGCGATGACCCTGGTGATGTCGAGGGTGAGTGCCCCAGGAAGAAGATTCCTGCCAAGGTGATGTGGTATGCTCCTATAATACCACGGTTGAAACGTTTGTTCCAAAACAAAGAGCATGCGAAGGTGATGCGGTGGCATGCAGAAGACCGTAAGAAAGACGGAAAGTTGAGAGTACCCGCTGACGGTTCGCAGTGGAGAAAAATCGAGAGAAAGTACTAGAAGGAGTTTGCAGGTGACCCAAGGAACGTATGGTTTGGTCTAAGCGCAGATGGCATTAACCCTTTTGGGGAGCAGAGCAGCAACCATAGCACGTGGCCTGTGACTCTATGTTTGTATAACCTTCCTCCTTGGTTGTGCATGAAGCGGAAGTTCATTATGATGCCAGTGCTCATCCAAGGCCCTAAGCAACCCGGCAACGACATTGATGTGTACCTAAGGCCATTAGTTGAAGAACTCTTAAAACTGTGGAATGGAACATGTGTACGTGCGTGGGATGAGCACATGGGGGAAGAATTTGACCTAAAGGCGTTGTTGTTCGTGACCATCAATGATTGGCCTGCTCTCAGTAACCTTTCAGGACAGACAAACAAGGGATACCGCGGATGCACGCACTGTTTGGATGATACTGACAGTATATATTTGAATAGTTGTAAGAAGAATGTGTACCTGGGACATCGTCGATTTCTTCCGAGCAAGCATCCCATAAGAAAGAAATGCAAGCATTTCAAAGGTGAGGCGGATCACCGGACGAAGCCTCGCCACCGTACTGGTGCTGATGTACGTGATATGGTCAATGATTTGAAGGTAATCTTTGGAAAGGGTCCTGGCGGACGACCTGTTCCGAAGGACGCTGACAAACGCGCACCCATGTGGAAGAAGAAATCTATATTTTGGGACCTGCCATATTGGAAAGACCTAGAGGTCCGCTCCGCAATCGACGTGATGCACATGACGAAGAATCTTTGCGTGACCCTGCTTGGCTTTTTAGGCGTGTATGGGAAGGCAAAAGATACACCAGAGGCACGGGAGGACCAGCAACGTATGCACGGAAAAGACGGCATACATCAGGGTCAGGCCAGCTACGCTCTTACCAAATAAGAAAAGGAAATCTTCTTCGAATGCCTGCTCAGCATGAAGGTACCGTCTGGCTTCTCGTCGAATATAAAGGGAATAATAAATATGGCAGAGAAAAAGTTCCAGAACCTAAAGTCTCATGACTGCCACGTGATTATGACGCAACTCCTTCTGGTTGCATTGAGGGGGCTTCTACCGGAAAACGTTCGATTAGCCATTGTGAAGCTATGTGCATTCCTCAATGCAATCTCTCATAAGGTAATCGATCCAGAAATCATACCAAGGTTACAGAATGATTTGGTGCAATGTCTTGTCAGTTTCGAGTTGGTGTTCCCACCATCCTTCTTCAACATCATGACGCGCGTCCTAGTTCACCTTTGCGAAGAGATTAACATTTTGGGTCCTGTATTTCTACACAATATGTTCCCCTTTGAAAGGTTCATGGGAGTCTTGAAGAAATATGTTCATAACCGTGCTAGGCCAGAAGGAAGCATCTCGAAGGGCCATGAAAATGAGGAGGTCATTGAGTTTTGTATTGACTTTATTCCTGACCTTAAGCCGGTTGGTGTTCCTGAATCGCGGCATAAGGGCAGACTGGAAGGAAAAGGCACGCTAGGAGGGCATCAAATAATATGTATGGATGGGCATTCTCTCACTGAAGCACACTACATATTTCTACAGAATTCCGCCTTGGTGGCTCCGTATATGGAGGAACACAAGAATTTTCTACAGTCCAAACACCCGGAGAAGTCTGAAGACTGGATTACACGCGAACAAACAAGGACTTTCGCCGGTTGGTTGCAGAAACGTGCCCTGAATGATGGCGATATTCAAAATGACATGTACTCGCTGTCCCAGTTACCATCTTCGAATATAATGACTTTCAAAGGGTACCAGATAAATGGGAATACATTTTACACGATCACCCAAGATAAGAAGAGCACCAACCAAAACAGTGCTGTCTGCTTTGATGCAACAACCAACACGGGAAAGAAAACATATTATGGTTACATAGAGAACATATGGGAACTTAACTATGGATCAGGTGATTTGAAGGTCCCTTTATTTCAGTGCAAATGGATCAATATGACATGAGGCGGGGTAACGGAAGACCCGCAGTACGGAATGACAACATTGGATCTCAACAATCTTGCGTATGCAGACGAACCATTCGTCCTAGCCAATGATGTGGCGCAGGTTTTTTATGTGGAAGACATGTCTACCAGGCCGAGAAAAAGAAAAGATAAGGAAGCGAATGGATCATACGACGAGCCAAAGCGCCACATAGTTCTTTCAGGAAAAAGAAACATCATGGGAGTGGATGACAAGACAGACATGTCAGAAGATTACGAAAAGTTTGATGAAATTGCTCCATTCATAGTGAATATTGACCCGAGCATCCAGTTAAATGATGAAGATTTTCCTTGGCTACGGCGCAAAGGGACACACGAGAAGAAAAAGTTTCACACCCAAAGATCTGGGATGTGATCGGCTTCACTATCATCACTTTCTTCTGTGCAGGAGGGAATATTTGTAATAGTTAGGGTAGTTAATTATGTGTTTTGGCATTTGAAACACGAAGAAATTTTATGTGCAAACAAATTCTTTTCATGCATTTACTGATTTTTTTCCAGCTAAATGACCCTGAAATTGAAAAGCATTTGAAATGAACTCAGAAAAGGTTGATAGTTGTCATGGTATCATAATTTCATACAAATAGCATGTGCAAAAAAGTAGAGAGGGTTACGGCAAAAACTGGATACACTTCGTGTACAAAATGGACAATCTCTTTCGAAGTATCAGGGTTTCCGACGAAAACTGAAATGTTACAAAGGCATTTCATTTTTTAAATAACCTAAGCATTACCAAATTGAATATAATGATAAAACACACTAATATTAAACATAAGAAAAAAGAATCACTGAAAAAACTTTTTTCAAAGTTAAGTTATTCACAAACTTGTGATTCACACAAATTTCAAATAATTCAAAATTTAAACTATTCAAATTTCAAAACTACCGGCACTAACAGAAAGTTTGTAATTTTTTGTACCTAAAGCAAAAATATTCACAAAGAAACTCTAAATACAGCAAAAAACGACTCAAAAATAAATAAAACAAAAATAAATAAAGCGAAAAAATTAAGAAAATAAAAAAGCCCGCCTACTGGGCCAAAGCGGCCTGCATACGACTAGGAACACAACCTTTAGTTGGGCCAGGATGCAGGCCCGCAAAGGCCCAGTAGGCCCACAGGGCAGAAGAGGACAGGTAGGCCCAGTAGGCCTGCTTAGGAGAGGAGCTCAAGAGAGCTACCGCACTGGGGCTTATAAACCAGTGCGGTAGCCCCTCGGGTAGCGAGGTGGGACTAAACTTGTGCACCGCCTGGAGCCAACGCACCCCCTTTAGTATCGGGTGGTGGCTCCAACCGGTACTCCCTTTAGTACCGGTTGGAGCCACCACCCGGTACTAAAGGGGGTGCGCTTCCCGCCGCTTGGCCTGGATAAAATAGACCTTTAGTACCGGTTGGTGGCTCCAACCGGTACTAAAGGTCCATCCTATATATACAACACTTAAAAAAATTTAGTTTCCCTCTGTTTCTTTCCTCTGTTTCCTCCCTCCGTCGCGCCGCCCTGCCCCGATCGACGCCGTCCCCATCGATGTCGCCGCCTCCGCCCCTTGTCGTTGACCCCGGCCGTCCCCGCCCCTC
>NC_041385.1:687689410-687701818 GCF_002162155.2 Triticum dicoccoides | reverse complement strand
CCCCGCCCTGTCGTTGTCGCCGCCCCGGCCCGTCGCCCCGTCATCGCCGCCGCATCCCGTTGCCCCGTCGTCGCCGCCCCGTCGTCGCCTCGCCGGTGAGCTCGCCCCGGCCGCCATGTCCACACACACACACACTGCACACACACACACTACACACATACACACACACTACACACACACATTATTAGTTTGTTTGTTATAATTTTTTCTGTTTTTTTAGTTATAGAAATGTTAGGAAATTATTCTGTTTTTTAGTTATATAAATATTAGAAATGTTAGTTATATAGAAATGTTATAAATGTTTTCTGTTTTTTACTTATAGAAATATTTATAGAAATGTTAGCAATTTTTCTGTTTTTTAGTTATATAAATATTAGAATTGTTATAGAAATGTTAGTTATATAATCAGGAAATTTTAGAGTTAGTTTTAGTTAGATGAATTAGATTAATGTCAAATTGTTAGAATTTGCATATATATAGAATTTTAGTTATCACAATCCAATCATTTAAAAAATGTTACTTTTTGCGGGCATATAGTATTTGTTCTCGACGATATGCCCGGCCCGCATCCTCGCCGTCGACCCGTTCGCGACGACGTCCTGCTTCAGAGGACCCATGTCCGGGACTGGGCTCCGCCGGGCTGGCACTGGGAGGTGCTACCTGGAGGGGCGCGCTGCTTGGTGAGGAACCCGACCTCGGGTCCCGTCGTCGACCCTGATCTTCTTTGGTGGCGTTCGCGTGGGCCACATTCGGTGCAGAGGCAGCCGGCCCCGCCGGAGGTGGTGTGTCGCCGTGTCAGGGAGGAAGATGAGCACGTCCATCGCTACATGGCTGCTATGGACGACGTCAGGTTCTCCACTACTTGGCGGGTTCTTTGGGCAGATGACCGGAGATATGATCCTGTGATGGTTCCTTCTCTTTGGGTGTGCACCGCCCGCGCCCCAGGAACCGCGAGTGGCGCCCTAGATTCTTCTGTAGTACTCGATCTTTATTAGGTACCTAGCCAGTGATGTATTCGATATATAATATTCGAGACGATGTATTCGAGATTATATATATTAAGACGATGATGTATCCGAGATTATATATTTGAGACGATGTATTCGAGATTCAGTTTTTCCTTATTGATTAATTGCATCCATGCATTGTAATTTGAACACTAAATTGTTTTATATTTCTTTTGTATTAAGTAGTAAAGTAAAAGCTATGGCGGACAATACCGGCAGAGAGAGAGAAGAGGAATTGTTCGACATCATACGCAGCCCTCATAGGCTAGATGATCTGAATGAAGATGACGGCTCCCAATATCTGAACAATACCGGAGAGGGTGATGAAAAGATATTCGATCTCGACGACCAAGCTGATGAAGTCATGAACTATGATTATGATGACATAGACAATGTTAGTGATGACACAGACAATGCTGATCTTCAAATAACAAAGACTTCCGGTGAGGTATATATTTATATAAGCATGCATCCTGGTGATCATCACATGTTTTTTTATTGAAGATATATTAAAGAATCGATCTTTCTTCTTTCAGCCCTCCGGATCGAGCAAATCTGCTTCTACAGACAGCAAGACAAAGCGAGGCCCGGGCAGATTGTTGAAGGATGGTGTAAAGTACCACATCGAATCCATCAAACTTAGTGGCGAACCCCTCACGCCTAAGAACGTTGCGGACAAGTGGACTCGTTAGTGCGGAGTTCTTGTGAAGGACAAACTCCCGATCTCCATTCAAGAATGGAAAGAGCCAAAGACTAAACGTCCAGGTGTTACTTGGGTCGATGACAGAGCCAAAAAAGACCTGGTGAAATCTCTGATGGAACATTTCACCCTACCAGATCATTTCACTAAAGCAGATGTGGAGAAAGTCAAGGATGCTGCTCTTAAGAAGATGGCAATTGCATTCAACACCCACAAGAAAACTGTATGGGCCAACTACCTCGCTAATGAAAGGAAGACTCCAGATTTCAAGGGAACACTGGAGAAGCAAAGAGAACACTGCGACGTTTTCGTGATCTTCAAGGATTCAGAATTATCTAAGGAACGGTCGATGAAAAACAAGGCAAATGCCGCAAAAAAGACGCAGTTCCATAGGCTGGGTCCAGGTGGCTACGCGGTGGGATTGCCTAAGTGGGATAAGTCTGACCAAGAGGTGGAGGGTGCAAGGGTCACTCCGATTACTAGGAGCTGGCCCCCCAGATGCAGAACTTGGTTCTATGCGCATGGGGGGGGGCGTTGGACCCGAAGACAGGCCTGGTTTCGAAGAAGGCAAGTCTAAAAGGAGCCTAACAAAATATACTTGACGCAATAGAAGAAGCTCGAGCGGGGGTGTTCACGCCCAACAAAGAGAACGATGAGCTTACGCGCACCCTGGGAAATCCTGAACACCCGGGAAGAACACGAGGCATGGGCGTTATTCCCTGGTATGAGGGCTTTTCGGACTGGAATGACGACTACAGGTCCCGTGCAAGAAAGAAGATGGAGGAGGAGGAGAAGAGGAAGCTAGAGGAGGAGCGGAGGAAGCAGGACGCAGAACGCCTTCAAGGCCTAGAAGCAAGGCACGCGGACCTGGCACTCAAATTCCAGTAGCAGCAGCAGCAGATCGACTCACTTAGCCAGGAAAGGGGGTCTCAGCAGCGGCAGCAGCAAGCGGATAATCGTCCAGCATTGGATAGCACCGTCCCATCCATGCCGAGAAGCAGCGTTGGTTCTGCCCCGGGCGACACACTGCTGGATACATACCTTGTGGATGACATCATAGAGAACACTAACTATGAGCTACACTCCAAAATGAAGAACATATCCATGAAGGTGGCGGACGGCGTTGCTTTTCTAGTGACCCCCGAAGCAACCTACCATTGCATCCCGATTACAGAGGGCTATGCTCGTGTCATGGTTTATGAAGTGGTGGACCCATATTCGGGGCTAACGGTTGACATTCCTGGAGGTGAAGACGAGCGCACACTAGAGAGGCCATACATCGTATCATCCTATGGAGAAAGGATTGCATCATCTTTCCAAGTCCACCGACACCGCGTCGTCTGCCGACTCCTCGAAGTTCGCCACCGAGTCAGCAGACTCCCGCTCCTCCAAGTCCACGAACGCGTGAGACGACTCATCCTCGAAGTCCGCCACCTCCTCCGCCGGTTTCAAGTCTGGCACCGTGTCAGGCCACACCTCCTGCTTCAAGTCCGGCACATTGTCAGGCCACTTCTCCTGGTCCAACTCCACGTCAGCCGTCTCCGCCATCTCAGCAATCGCAGAAGAGACATGCCGTAGCTTTGGTGCGTAGTGGTACGAGTCGAGGTAGTTCAGGAAGTACAGCGGAGACAAGCGATATAAATATGGTCCAAGCCTCGCTCCTCTTCCTCAGAGGCCTTACGACATGACCGAGGAGCAAAACGCAGCCATAGTGCAGGCCCAAATGGACGCCCATTTTGGACCGAAACCAGCACCGCCGCCAAAGGAGAAAGTGCCTCAAAAAACGATTGACCACTTCATTCATATGGCTAGAGCACCAGCTCCCAAGCCTGTTAACTCAGACTATGAGCGTCAAATCAGGAAGCTACATTGAGCACGGCTACAGAAGGAAGCGAGCTCGAGCTCGAGCTCACAAGCAGCTGGCAAAAAATGCGTGAAAACCGTTCCCCAGCTGGGAGAACAGGCGGCGCAAGCGATCCCCCCGCTTGTTGTGCCAACAACACATGAGAGGAGTACGTGCGCCAAATATTATTGTGGGCAAACCGTTAGCGTTCCCCAGCAGGGCGATATGGTAATAACGGAGGAGCATATCATGCAGGCTGAAATGCTCAAGATCTCTGTTGGACAACTCCTCGAAATCGAGCCCATGTCTCCACTTAAAGAATTGGAAATAAAATGGAAATATGCCTGGGGCCAACCTTTGGTCCATCCAGACAAGGTCAAGGACCTCCCAACAAGAATGTATGAATTGCATCAATGGTACATGAACATGACCAAGATTTTCAATCGAGTGTCCCTCATGGTGAATGTCAAGAAGGAGCATTATTACCACGAGAAAGCTCTGTCCATTGAGTATACAAATTTTTTTCAGTTATACAATCAAGATGCACTCGACAAGTCTATCGTCAGTTGCTATTGTCTGTAAGTGATTTCTTTCTGTAATTTAAGTCTCAAGCTAATTATGTAGTGATAATTTTGATCAATCATTACATGTAATTATCCTCACTATATTCTTTTCTGTGGTATTATATGCAGGATGAAGATGTATGAAATGAAAAAATCTGGACGCTATGGCATTGGGTTCATTGACCCAAATACCATTAATGAGGACATATGGAAGTTTCCATTTTATCAAGCAGGTGTAGAGGAAAGCATGGTAGAGTTCTTGAGGCGCCTCAATAGCAATGAAGATATACTACTTCTTACAACTTCCCGTGAGTCACACTGTCTTGTACTACAAATTCTGTTTTTGCTTACTAGCTAGCTAGATGTTAATAATTAAGTGTATACGGTTTACGGTAGTTAATTAATTTTATGTACATGCCCACTTATTTAAGACATGCAAACGTGTGCGCATGCAGTTGACACTGGGTCTTGATAGACATTAAAGTTGAGGAAGGAAAAATTGAATTACTGGATTCACTAACTAAAGAAGAAAGTGACTTCACCATCGTGAAGGGGATAGTCAACAGGTAATTTCAATCATTATTAACTATATATATCTCGGCCTATTATTAGTTCGTCATTTCCTGATATGAACTATTTAATAACCCCTTTATTAATTTTCTTTGCCGGCGGGCAGGGCATGGGCAAAATTCATCAAGGTGACTCCAGCCGAATGGAACCAAAAGTTGTTTTGGCATCGACCAAAGATAAGTAATTAAGTAGTACTAGCTAGCTACCATCTCTTTAATTCTTGTTTCAATATCATTAATTAATTATCATGCTTGATTAATCATTATCTGATTCAATTCCATTCTCGTAAAGGCCCTGAGGCAGGCGCCGGAGAATAATCTGTGTGCATTCTATGTTTGCAAGAACATTCGCATGATGACGTCTGAAAGGAGCATATCTAATAGACATGACTGGGTACGTTTGTCAGAACACTATTCACACCATTATCGATATCTAGTCACACAACTAACACACATGCATATTGATCTCCTTCTTAACAGTTCAGAGAGGTGCGGGATAAGCTCCTACCATCGGACCGCATACTAGCACTTCAAGAGAAAATAGCCGGATTTTTGCTCGATCAGGTCATAAATCCCAAAGGAGAATACTATTATCCGCTACCGCCCCCATGAACCACTTGTCATCGTGCTCCGAAGGCACCAAGGCAACATATGTAGGAGAAATTGTATATGTATATACATGTGTATGTGTGAATAATGGTGTTGGTTGTGAGACATTCGATGATATATATATATATATATATATACACACACACACAGACGGTCTATTCTGCTAATATTAGCAGAATAACTATTCTGCACACCACTTCCGCACTGCACGCTGAATACAAGTGCACGCCATTCTTTGAACCAAGTGTGCTGGAGTACTCACACGAGTGAACTTCTCGTCGTAAAAAACTGCACGCGTTATTTTTTGGTACTATTTTCGCTCTAATTTTTTAACCGCTTATCGGAATGAGGCGTGTAATATAACGTTGAAAATCTATGATTTAGGCGCAACTTCGACATGTTGAACACATTTCGAGATTCCACACGGGTTAAGAGCAGTTTTAAAAATGGTACGACGGATGACGAGTGGCAGCGAGCGTTCTTTCACGTTTTTTTCTAAATCGCTTGTCGAAATGAAGCAAATGATACGCCGTTGGATAGATATCATCGAGGCGCATCTTTTTCATATATAAATCTTTCTCTAATTCGTTACGGTTTAAGAGCAGTTTCAAATTTACTAAATCGCGGAATTCTGTTTTTCAAATTTTTTAAAATTTTCAGTACTGTTTTCGCTCCAGTTTTTGAACGTTTGTCGAAACGACGCGTATGATACGCCGTTGGAAATCTACGGACAAGGCGCAACTTTGATATGTTGGAATAATTTTGAGATTCGTTACAGTTTTTAGTTAATTTTGAAAATCGTGCGGCTGACGACGGGAGGCAGCGGCCATTTTTCATGAAATTTTTACAAACCGCTGGTCGGAATGATTCAAACGATACGCCGTTGGAAAGATATCGACAAGGCGCAACTTTTTCATGTAGAACACTCTCTCTAGTTCTTTACGGTTTAAGAGGAATTTCGAATTTACCGAAATGCGGACACTCTGTTTTTCGCGACACCCAAATCGACATGGGTACTTCATACGACTGAAAAGCGCACTGCATCGGACGAAAAAACACACTGCATCAGACGGGTAGGAGAACTACATGGTTTTTTTTATTCAAACATGATTTTTTCAAGGACGAGAAAGTAGAGTGCACTTCAGATCGGGGGTAAATGAACCACAGCACTATCAAAAAGTGAACCACATTACTTTTTTTCGCTTCCGTAACAAAAAAATTACACTTACGGGATGAACAACATCATACGGCCGATCGCACTGCTTCAGACGAAAAACCGCACTTCATCCGACAAGCAAGCGCACTTCATGATTTCTCTTGTCGGACATAATTTTTTTTAAGACGAGCAAGTGAATCGCGCTTCACGTCGAACATAAGGGAACCGCAACAGTATCGAGAAGTGAACCTCATTATTTTTTTGTCATTTACATGTCATTTTTTTGCACTTCACAACGGTAGGTAGTGAAAGTGCACTGCAATGTTAGTGTGTTGCATCATACGGGAAAGTGCACTGCAATGTCATCACATAGGATTGCACGCGATTCTTTTTGTTATTGTTTAAGACCAAAAGAAATGCATAGTCCAGTGGAGCGAACCTCTAAAAAAGTGCATAGTATAGTGGAGCGAACCTCTCCACACAATAAAACTGAGCCTCTCTGGAGACAAAAGTGAACCTCTCGACACCGTTTTTTTTGCATGTCCAATGTATTTTGAGGGGGAATTGAAACTTGGATACAACAGCAATGCACTTCATTTTCATGCTATTTTGCATTCTACAGGAACATAGCCCTCCCCGATCGGCTACCACGCAAAACACACACATACACACAAAACCATCATGAGCACACTTTACTGCAGCGGGGATGGCATCGACAGCAACAAGTCTCGCCGGTGGACTGCAGGCCTAGGGGTACTGCACTGTTACGACCAGGCCAAATCTGAAAAAGCAACAAGATTATGCCTGAACTCGCACCGCAGTTTCTTCTGTAGGGGAAATAGAGAACCACCACACGTATAATCACCGGGGTCACGCCACACCCTGGTTCCCAGGGCGGCAGAGCCCTTCCTGGCCTTAGATGGAGCAGTGGGAGAAGGTGTAGCGTGGCTAGCTCCATGGATCTCACGGCGACCTGCTAAACAAAACTTAGCGAGCTTCAAAAAAATTCAAAATGAACTGCAATCAGGCTATTGCGGGCACTGCTCCACGGCGGATGAAGTCAAATAGAGAGAGGGACTCATCTGGGACCGTCGGGGGCTCTTCTCGTGCACTGCAGGGAAGGAGAAGAACTAGAGAGGGGGCCAGGGCAGAGGGTGGCCGCGCTGTCGGGAGCAGATGCCCTACAGCTCGTCACAGGAGGAGCCGAGCACTGCAACGCCCACGCAGCCGCACCACGGGCCCGGCGCTAGCGAACTGCGGCGTCCTCCCAGTGGAGTAGTCCAGTAGGCTAAAGTACGGGGCGCGGCGCGACGCTGTCGGCGGTGCTTCTTGGGACAGAGGAGGGGAGGTGGAAGAGGAGGGGAAGGTAGCTGCAGCCGCCGGAGGAGGAGGTGAGGTGGAAGAAGGGGACAGAGGAGAGGGCTGACCTTGTCGCCAGCCAGAAGAAGGAGGCGGTGACGGAACTTGGCAGGATGGGGTCGCCGGTTCCTAGCAGATCGGCGGGGGTTGGAGGATCTGCTCGCCTGCCCGCCTGACGATGGAGGAGCTGCATAGCCCGCCGACGATGCCTCGCACCTGCGGGTGGGGTGAGCGGCGCGGGAACGACGAAGGAGGGTGGTGGAGGGCCTGGATCCAGTGGTGAATGGCCTGGTGCTGCCCAGATGGGCGCCGAGGCAGTGGTAGCGGGGCGTCGGAATGCTTTGGCAAGAGGCAAGGGAGGATAGCGGTCGGTTTGCCGGCCCGGATCCGCAGCGGGAGGTGTGCTAGGGGCGGTTGCCGGCCCGGATCTACCGTCGGTAGGTGGTTCTGGTGGGCAGGGGTGGTTGTGGGCGGCGCGCTTGGAGGTGGTGGCCCGGCGGCGCAGGTGGTGGGGTGGTCGAGAGGGGGAGAGACGAAGAAGGCGGGGTGGGTGGGTGGGCATGAGGAGATGGGGAGTGGGGGTGGGCGGGTGGGCTTCGGCCGGGGTTGACCTGCTCTTTTTGTTTCGTGGGTGTGCAGAATAAGGATTGGTGTTACCAACCGGTACTAAAGCCCTATGCGCACCCGGGCCTGGCTCATGCCATGTGTTCGCACTTTAGCACCGGTTCGTGACGAACCGGTACTAAAGGGGGGGACCTTTAGTCCCCACTCTTTAGTGCCGGTTGGAGAACCGGCACCAAAGGCCATTACGAACCGGCACTAATGGCCGGTTCTGCACTAGTGCAACAAAAATCATGATCAACCCTGGTGGTGGTAGCGCGGTGCTCTTGGGCAGAGCCCGTGCCTTGGTGCTGCTCGGTCACCATGGTCGTGTGGGCGGGGTGGTTACCGGGGTGTGGCGTTTGGTGGCGGTGAATGTTGGCTGAGGTGAAAACCTGCTCTATCTTCGGACGGACCGGCGGCGGCGAAGATCGTTCCAGGCGTCGTCGCGGCTCTCATTGCCCATCATGCGGCTCCGGGGGAAACTCTGATCCTTGGATCGGGCGGTGGCGGCACTTCAGTGTCGTACCCTTCCTGAAGGCGTCGCCTTGGAGCGCATGGTTCATCATATGTAGCTTCATCTCTTCGGGACAGTAGTGCTAGGGGTGGTGTTGTTGTGCTCAGCGTATATGTATCCTGTCCTGAGTGTGTGCGTGTGTTGCGGTGGCGTGGGGTGTGTTTATATTGGATGCTTGTTGATTGGTGCTTTATATATAAAGCGGGGTGAAAGCCTTTTTCGGTAAAACAACAAAAATAAGTGTAACATTTGGAGGTAACATATGTCGTTCGACTTGTTTTTTATGCACAGATCAAAATACTTAAGCTTTCCTCCTAAAAATTTGCAGGCAGTGTTTTGGTGACAATGATCATATCTATTTTTTTCAAAAAAATGGCATTTAAAAAAAACATTTTTCATGGGCAGGAGCATATGCTCTCAAGAGCCGAATTGGATTTCCAAACTTAGAACTTAATCATAACATGAAAAGACAGAGTCACTAGCTTTTATCATAATTTTAGTTTAGCAAGAGTTCTCCCTTTGTAAACAAATATAAGACGTTTTAGATCACTATATATATATAAGATGTTTTAGATAATTTTTCTAAAACATCTTATATTTGTTTACAGGGGGAGTAGTAAATAAACAAAAGTTATAACCTAACAAACATATTTATCTGGGGCTAGAGATAGTGTTAGTACTTTCTATATGAATGTATGGTAAGCCATTTATCTTTTCCAACTCTTATAGCTACAAGACCAACGAAGACAAAACGTATTAGCTGCTGGAAAAAATCATATACAAAAAACAAAATCGGTACAACAAATCACCATTGCCATCGGTGCGGAGAACTCTTCAACAGATACCACTAAGTGCATGTTCATCTTGTGAAACTTGATGACCTCCATTATTTGGTACAATCACTCACCACGAAGGCATAGAGGCAAGACAGAAAGTAAAGACAACAGAAATCAAACCTAGGAATAGTAACATGAGTATTGAAAGTGCTATCGGGAGGCGGGCCTCTCTGAATAAATAGTATACCCTTAGAGGGTCTTCTTCCAACTTTTTCGTTCTTCATGAGCTCTTCTTCCGAGCAGACGACCATTATCTTATCAGCTCTTAAGGTGAAAAATAATTGAGTTTTCTCTCAATGTCGCCCATAGCTCCGTTACCAAAAAGGGTGCTCCATTCGACGGAGTTCCTAATATATAACTCGGCCTGTTGTTGAGGCTTCCGTCATAGGTTGGGTTGGTCTGTGGATCAGGAGGTTTGGGTGTCACTCCAAGTATTTCGTATAACCCTTACTTAATAGACTTAATGAACTGATTGATTGTTTCTTGAAAGTGGATTTCAGGATCCGGGTGTCTAGGCACCTTCTCATCAGCACCGTTGGTCCAAAAATCAGCTCCTCATGATCTGCACCATATCCTGAAGCATGAATCTGATTTGCGGGCCTTAGCAATTTGATAAGCGTTGGGAGGCTCGAAACTTTTGAACACAATCTGGGTCTAGGCTCCGCCAGTGTTTGTTCCACCTAGCGGAAAGAGAGAGACGACCGAGGTGACATGTCTTGGAACTGTAGAATAGTGAGGGAGGAGAAGTGTATAAATAAAAAAGAAACAAGAAATGGCTAGACCACTAGTGTGTGTGTCTTAAGCAACACGAGCAAAGTAAAAAAAAGTTATTTACCTTTTACTATTCAGTGGGGTCTTCTGTGAGCAATGCATGTACTCTAGGATTTCACAAAAATGTTGTTCAGCAGAGAGGTATAGGATAGGCAACACAACTTTTTACATAAATAACCTCAGGCCTTCATGGAGCACATGCAACACCAATGGTCAGAGTGCATGCACTGCTTGTGAGTTGTCTCATCGGCAGACACTGACCCGCATGACCATAGGCCTATTACATGTTGCATGCACCTCCTGTCACCTGCGCATAGGCCTAGTACATGTTGCCTACTCTGCCTATTTCAGCCTAGCAGCATCTCTGTTTATCTTAGTTAAAAATGGTCTGCTTAAGCATGCTGACAGTGCAAATGGCATGCTACTGGACAGACTACAACACGAATCTCATCATGGCTGAATGGAGCTGATAAGAGGGTGTCGGGACCCCCGGGTGCCATCGCACCTTTTCGTTGTTTATTAGTTAGGATTTTCTTCACACATATTGGACTGGCCCAAATAGACTCTCCTCGTGTGTCAACTTTATTATATGATGCAATGAGTGGCATATAGGTTTATCCATTAAAGGGGGTGTTCACGGGATAGTCCAAACATATTTTGGAGCCCAAGGTGAGTCAAAATAAATATAACAATTTATGCTAAACAATAATATATTTTTTTCATTTTTGTCATTAATATATGCTAATTATGATAAATTAAAATTGTGTTTTGTGTCAAAAATATACATTTTTAGTATGTCCGCGTCTTAAAATTACATGACTAAATCAAATCTTATTTAATGTGAGAACAATAAGAAAACAGACAAAAACACATATGTTCTCGTATTTCTTTATGATATTTGCATGAATATAGTGTATATGTGTATGTGTATCCTTAGATAACTTAGTAGAGATCTGTAAAGTTATTTTTATAAGAAATATCTTGATAAAAGAATTTTATATTAGATCCATGCAAATATTAAATTTAGAGTATATTAGATGTTTTTTAGGAGCTTGTCACTGAATCACCACACGCTGCTTTAGTCCCTATTTTGTTCAAATGTATCTTACATATTATAGTGGGTTCAACCATTTGTTGATGTTGTGTGTCTTGTCGTACTTGATAGTAAGATAGCATGCTCTAGTTAAGATACCGTTCATTATAACTTGTATGGCATTCAGGGAGGAGGTTAGCATCCTAAAATTAGCCGCCATCGGTCAAATTAATTTTTGTTCTACATAGTGCACACTATTGGGCCATTTTTACATGTCTTTGCTATTGCAAATTTGCTCTTTTATAGATATTTAATGTTATATATAGTAGGCTCTTAATCGTAACAAAAATTTAATAATAATGTGATATTTTAACGCACAACTCATGTGTCTCAAAGGCCGCCTTGAATCTTTTCAGCTGCCAACATGTCTTTGAGTTAACTTAGAAAAGTTGTGACTCATCGCACTCAACACCCAAAAGATAAAACTCAACATCTTTGATTTCTTTGATTGTAGGATTTGATGGTTTCCCTTCAGTAATCTTAGTTTCCCCTTGGTCCAACCAAACTGAGAATAAGAGACTTAACTCCCCTTGTTGATAAAATTGAGATGTGCCTTATTTCTTGCTCTTCTTCTCTTTCTTCTCTTTCATGTGGAGGTTGTATCATTGTCATTCAAGCTATCTTTACTTCCTTTCCTACCTTCTTCCTTTGAACCGTGAAGCTCCCTGGTGGTATTCAAATCCATCATAGACAAATGGCAGGTGCTCTCTAGTAGGCCTAAGCTACCTAGGACAAAGAACGGAAGTTGGATAACTCTGGATATCTTAGAATCACTAACATTCATA
>NC_041385.1:687681184-687689265 GCF_002162155.2 Triticum dicoccoides | reverse complement strand
TGCCGCCCGTTCCCTCCGGTGACCGTCGGCGGGTGGGGGCCGGTTTTGGGCCCTCGCCGATGCTGACGATGATGAGGGGGACGAGGATGCGGATGCGGCGCCGCCGTCTCCACCATCGGCGACTCCCTCTGATTTTCTGTGTGACTTTTTGAGCATCGGGTACGAGGAAGATGACGTTGCCTCCACCGTCGACAAGATCCTACCCGTCGATGATCCGGCTAGGGTCAGGCTTCATACGGGAGAGACTAAGGAGATCCTGTGCCGAGTAGTTCACCGGCGAACGGCAGCGGCGGCGGTCCGGCCTTGGAAGGGCCCCTTACCTAAGGTACGTCTTCCAAATTTGACTATTTTTGATCTGTTTCCACCGGAATCATGGACTTTGGTGAAGAGAAGAAAGAATGCTCGCCGGAAAGACCCTCGATTAGCGCCGGAGGTGACCGCGGCAGCGCCACCGGTGGTCACGGCGATCCGGATCAGGGAGGCTTGCCAGGAGCTTTTGAATTTGCTCCTGGGCCGAGCCGAGCCGCGGGATGTCGTTGGGCCGGTGTGTATTACTGGGCCGGGGTCCGTTGGGTATGAGGCCCAACCGGAACCGGTTCAGATCGATATCGAGGGGAGGGACGCATGCAGTACGTCCCGATCGTCGTTGCCTCCTCTCTCGCCGCGCCTAGGGTTCTGCTCCGTCGGGTTCCGCAACTGCATACTGTAGGGACCGGTCGGGCTCGCCGCATCCTGCCTCTCGGTGCTATGGCAGGGCGTGGTGGTGCGCCTCCTCCCGGTAAGAGGCCGGCTGCGCCTAGCGGGGCGAGCCGTGCCGGTGGGGCGCCGCCGCCGGGTCAGGGCAATGGCCGGGGCGCTATGCCGGTGCCGGCGTCTGGTGTTGGGCATGGCGGTGTGGCGCCATCCTTGGTTGTTGTGGGCCGCAGGACTGGTGCCCCTAGTGGGGTGCCCAATGCTGGCGGGTTGCTCGCTGCGATGCTGCCGGCGCCGGTATTGCCTTCGGGTGGGCGTGGAGGGTCGGTCACCGGTCCTCGTTCGGCGGCGAGCGGCGGTGCTGGGGTTGCCGCTACGGGCCGGGGAGCCAAGGGGTGACTACGGGTCCGCAGCCTCGGCCGGCCCCTCCACCTCACTTCATTGCTCGCCCGTCTTTGAATCGGACTACGCTAGTTCTGTCGTAGGCTCCGCCACCGCAGACCAACGCCGTTGGTGGTACTTTGGCTGCGCCCCAGGGTTAATGGGGAGATGATGGCTACAATGCCTATGGAGCTGGTCAACACTGTGGCTCTTCGTCCTCGGGTGGAGGTCGTGGATATGCTTGGCAGAGCGACGGTTCGGCTGAGAGGCCGTTTTTGGGTCCTTCCGGTGGCTTCGTTGAGGGGGCATCTGGCCCGGGTCATCGGCAGCGGGAAGGTTTCCGCGGTCATCGTGGTGGTCGAGGCGGTCGAGGTGGCCGGTTCCGTCCACGACAACCGCCTCCGACCGTTGTTGTCGAGCAGATGACCGATGGCGGGGCTGTCGAGGAGCCAGTGTTGACCGGTCAGGCTATGGAGGTTGTGACGGCTCTTGCTAATGTTCAGGTTCCTGAGAACGAGGCTATGGGTGATGTGTCCGTGGAGGTGCCGGACAGGGCTGAGTCTGATAGGGCATCCAAGTGGGCGCGCAAGAAGGAGAAGATGTTATGTTATCGCTATGGCGACAGGGGTCATTTCATTGCTGAGTGTGTGGCTCTGTTATGTGATACTTGTGGTAAGCCGGCACATGATTCGGTGGACTATCCGCTTCTGCGAGATCAGGCACCGTCGCTTATGATGTATGGAGTATACTGTGCTGAGCTCATGGTTTTTGAGTCTCCTAATGAGAGAGAGGTTCCTGATGAGACCCCGAGCATGACCACTGGGATTGTCAAGATGACCAGAGGAGAGATCTCTGATACACAAATCGTGCAAAGGCTTCGGGAGTTAGCTCCTGGGGAATTCCAGTGGGAGCTCGTCAGTCTAGCGGATAAGATGTTCAGAGTTGAGTTTCCTCCGGTGGAGGATTTGCAGAGGTTGCTGAGTTTTGGGATGTGCAAAGTGCCGTGTACAGATTGCATCCTTGAGTTTCATGAGTGGATGCAGGTGGAGCCTCAGGGTAAGCCGCTTACTCAGGCGTGGTTGCGTTTCTCCGGGGCTTCCTCCAAGCCGTTGCAGGATGCTAGGGTTGTGGCCAGCTTGGGCATTATGGTGGGGAAGCCTGAGCGAGTGGATATGGCATTTACCAGAGCTCACGGGATTGCTCGGGTTCTGGTTAGTATTCTGGACATTGAGTATGTGCCGGAGGTTGTCAAGTGGACTTATCGAGGTAGGATTTATAACCTGGTAATTAAGTTTGAGGATGAGAACCTGTTGGCCGCGGCGGCTAATGGGTCTGACGTGGATATGCACAAGGGTGATGACAGCGTGGGAGCAAAGGAGACTCCGGTCGATGATTCTGGGCGACAGTTGTCCAAGGGACCGGGGTCTGAGTCCACGACGACCGGGGATGGGGCGGTTCCACCCTCCTCGGTGCCTACGACGACTCTGAGATTTGGGTCCTTCGAACCTGCTTCTGCACCCCCGAGGTTGTGGAGTGATCGGGTGGAGTCCGATGTGGCTTTTGAGCTCGCGTTGCCTGATTTCGTTTTTGAGGATGATGCGTGTACTATTCCTAGGGTTCCTTGGGCTTCGACGATCTCGGTCAAGGGAGAGGAGGATGTGATTCGGTAGGTGGCCACTCCCTCACGTGCTCAGCACGTTGTCCCTCCTCAGGACGTTTCTTCGGTGTTGGTGGTTGTTTTCGTCGGGAGGGGTCCCAGGGCAAGCGGCCTCGGGTTTCTCTTCTCCTGCCGAGGTAGGGGACTCGGGGCAGGTGGCACCCATGTACTCCTCTCCTTCAGTGCTGGACGGGACCTTGGCGGTGGCAGTCTTCCCGTTGGGAAGGGGTCCGGGGCAGGTGGCCTCGAATCCCTCTTCTACTGTCGCGTCCTCCGCTCTGCTGGTGGCGGCTTCGCCGTCGGGAGGGGGCTCGGGGCAGGTGGCCTCGGAGCCTTCTTCTCCTAAGGCGCCTATGGTGCCCGCCTCTCCAGTGCTGGGTGGGGAGTTCGGGCAGGTGTCCCATGCACTCCCCTCTCCACTTCCTGGCGCTTCTGCCGGGGAGTCCATGGAGGCTAACCAGTCTCGCGTTTGGGGTGAGGCAGGAGGCCCTACCTCGACCAGGATCTCTCGGGAGGAGGTTATAGCGTTTGGAGGGATTTCGGATCCGATTTCTGAGGGGCGATGGTTGAGCGGTCGTCTCCAGAACCAGCCGGACGTGGACGACATTCAGCAACGGTGCGCCATGAGGGCGGCCAAGCTTCGTGACGTTGAGGTCACTACTGGTATGTCAGTTAATACCTCTAATTCCATATTGCATTTTTCTAATGATGAGATTGTTGATAATGCAAATCTATTAGGAGTTTCACTAGGTAGTAATGTTAGTGAAATTTCAAATTCTGTTAATGATCTCCTGGATTTAGAGGCTGAGCGGGCTTTAGAGATGATTCGCAACTTAGCGGCGATTAAGCCCATGAGTGATTCTGAGGTTGATGCTTTGGGGCTCAGGGTGCTCGATAATTTTTGTGCGGATCTTATTCCTCCCACACCTGAGGCGGAAGAGGAGGATGATACTTCTGACAATGTTATGGTTAGACCTTCTGAGACTGGTTGTGAGGACTGGTTGCAGAGTCAGAATGTTACTAAACTCAAGTGGAAATGGAAGGTGTACCCAGTGTCCGCAGTGTGTAGGAGTGCTAGGATCCGTACGGCTAAAAAATTCCATGATGAATTATGAAAGGAATCTTTTGGAATAGCAGAGGTCTAAAAGACTTGGCTAAAAGAAAGTTTCTTGCTGAGGCGTCTGTCGAGCATCGATTAGATTTTATCGCTTTATCGGAGACCGGTAGATATAATTTTTCGCCACAATTTCTAAATACTTTGTCGGGAGGTATTGATTTTGATTGGCATTGCCTACCACCGAGAGGGAGATCGGGTGGGATCTTACTCGGAGTTCGATGCGATTCGCTCGAGGTTCGAAGTGTGGTTATGGGAGATTTTGCAGTCAAGTTTCAGGTGCAGTCGAAGGCCGATGGGTTTAATTGGGCTTTGGTCGCGGTATATGGTGCCGCACAGCCCGAACTCAAGCCCGAGTTCTTGGCTGATCTGGTTAGGATTTGCGGTTCTGGGAAGCTTCCTATCCTTGTGGGGGGTGATTTCAATATCATTAGAAGGCGTGAGGATAAGAACAATGATAACTTTGACGGCATATGGTCGTTCATGTTTAATACAATCATTGAAAGTATGGATCTGAGGGAGATTGAGCTCCCGGGAAGAAAATTCACTTGGGCTAACGCGCTGCCAAATCCGATGTTTGAGAAGTTCGATCGAGTGTTGGCTAGCGTCGAATGGGAACAGAAATTTCCTTTCGTAACAGTTCAGGCTTTGACTCGTGGAATTTCTGATCACACGTCGTCGTTTGTTGACTCTGGTGAGGCCACCCACTTGGGAAACAAAAACTCATTCTCCTTTGAGCTTGCTTGGTCTGAACGAGACGGCTTCTTTGATCTCGTAGCCAGAGAGTGGGCTAAGGATTCAGGAGGGAAGACTGCGCTTGAGCACTGGCAGAATAAGATCTGGCATTTGAGAAGTTTCTTGCATGGGTGGGCTAAGCATCTTAGTGGGATTTATAAGGTCGAAAAGGAAAGGCTCCTTACCCTTATTCAGTCCTTAGATGTAAAAGCAGAAACCATAGTGCTGCCAGCCTCGGAGCTTCTTGCCAAGCTTGACGCGGAGATGAGGCTGAAAGAACTTCTTCGAGAAGAAGAATTGAAGTGGGTGTTGCGGGCCAAGGTCCGACGAGTAGTCCAGGGGGATGCGAACACTCAATTCTTTCACATGATTGCTAATGGTAAACATAGAAAGGAGAGGATTTTTCAGCTTGAGCAAGATGAAGGAACAATTTTAGGCCAGGAAAACCTAAAATTATACATTACCGAGTATTACAGGTAGCTGTTTGGACCTCTAGAGGATAACTGTGTGTCTCTGGATGAGTCCAGGATTGAGGATGTTCCTCAACTAATAGCAGTGGAGAATGATATTTTAGCGGCTCCTTTTTCCGAGAAAGAAGTGTTTGAGGCCATATCGCAAATGAAAAATAACAAGGCGCCAGACCCGGATGGATTTTCGGCTGAGTTTTATAAAAAGTGCTGGCATATTATTAAAGGGGATATGTTGCCTCTGTTCAATGATCTCTTCTCTGGGCAGCTTCAGCTTTTTCAGCTGAATTTTGGAACGATAACCCTTCTCCCGAAGAAAACAGAGGCTGTGAGAATTGAGCAATTCAGGCCCATCTGTCTTCTTAATTTTAGTTTCAGAAATTTTACCAAGGTCGGGACTAATAGGCTCACACAGATCGCGCATGCTGTGGTGCACCCAAACTACTTTCATGCCGGACAGGAACATCCTTGAAGGGGTTGTGGTCCTTCATGAAACGCTCCATGAGATCCACACGAAAAAGCGAAATGGAGTTGTTTTCAAAGTGGATTTCGAGAAAGCGTACGACAAAGTCAAATGGCCTTTCCTTCAACAGGCCTTACGCATGAAGGGTTTTGATGAAGCTTGGCGACGCCAGGTAGAATCTTTCATGCAAAAAGGGAGTGTTGGAATTAAAGTGAATGACGATATAGGTCATTATTTCTAGACACACAAGGGCCTAAGACAAGGTGATCCAATGTCTCCTATTCTGTTCAACATTGTGGTTGACATGTTGGCAATTCTCATAGGAAGGGCAAAGGAGGCCAGTCAGGTGGGTGGCTTGGTGCCTCATCTAGTTGATGGTGGTGTGTCCATTCTGCAGTACGCTGATGATACAATCATCTTTATGGAGCATGACTTGGCAAAAGCGAGAAATATGAAGCTGGTATTATGCTTATTTGAACAATTGACAGGATTGAAGATTAACTTTCATAAAAGCGAGTTGTTCTGCTTTGGTAGAGCCAAGGAGGAACAAGAGGCTTATAGGCAATTGTTTAGATGTGAAATAGGGGCTTTACCTTTTACATACCTAGGTATACCCATTCACCATCGTAAGCTAACAAACAGAGAATGGAAGTGCATCTAGGATCGGTTTGAGAAGAAACTGAGTTGCTGGAAGGGCAAACTTATGTCATGTGGAGGCCGATTGATTCTTATTAATTTGGTGCTCACGAGTATGCCGATGTTCCTCTTATCTTTCTTTGAAGTCCCAGTGGGGGTTAGGAAAAGGCTGGACTTCTATCGATCCCGATTCTTCTGGCAGAGTGATGAACTAAAGAGAAAGTACCGACTCGCCAAATGGGATATCATCTGTCGACCAAAGGACCAAGGTGGTCTTGGTATTGAGAATCTTGAAGTCAAGAACAGATGTCTTCTCAATAAGTGGTTGTATAAGTTATCAGTTGAGATTGACGCAACATGGGCGCAGATTCTCCGTAATAAGTATCTGCAGTCCAAGACTTTGTCCCAGGTGACAGTGAGACCAACTGACTCGCCGTTTTGGAAGGGGCTTATGAGAGTCAAGGCCGCCTTCTTTAATAGAACAAAGTTTATTGTCGGTAATGGCAACAATACTCGTTTCTGGGAGGATACTTGGCTTGGTGATATGCCGTTGGCGCTCCAGTATCCGTCCCTGTATCATATTGTTCAACGACGTGATGCTCTAGTTGCAACGATTAAGCAGTCCATTCCACTTAATATTCAATTTCGGAGGGTGCTTGTTGGTGACCGGTGGGAAGCATGGCTTCATTTGGTGAGTAGACTGATGGAGGTTCAGCTAGCTCATCAGCCTGATCAGTTGTGTTGGAAACTTACTAGGTCTGGAGAATTCACGGTTATGTCGATGTATATCGATGTTATTGACTCTAGTGTTATTCCTAGTTCCAAACATGTTTGCAAAGTCAAAGTTCCTTTGAAGATTGAAGTGTTTATGTGGTTTGTGCATAAACAAGTCATTTTAACAAAGGATAACTTGGTTAAGCGCAACTGGACAAGATCTACTAGGTGTAGTTTCTGTGATCGGGACGAGACTATTAAACACCTCTTCTTTGATTGCCCGTTGGAGAGAGTTTTGTGGCGCACTGTGCAAATTGCCTTTAACATTACACCTCCGAATTCGGTTAGTACGTTATTTGGAACGTGACTTGTTGGGATAGAGTCCGAAACAGCTAGACACATTCGTGTAGGAGTATGTGCGTTGTTGTGGGCAATTTGGAACTGCAGAAATGATTTGGCTTTTAACAGAACAACAACTATTCATTTTTTGCAGGTTTTATTCCGAGATACTGCGCTGATCCGTATGTGGTCCTTACTCACTCCGACGGAGGCCAGGGAGCGTTTGGTTACTGGATCTGTCCGATGGGAGATGGTTGCGCGGGATATCTTCAACCGGTTTGGATGGCGGTCATGTAATAGGATAGGCGATTAGTTTACCTATCTTTGTTATGCCAGCCGGTTGTGGCTTTTGGGCCTTTTGTTTTTTGGCGTTGTGGCTCTTTGTGAGCTTGCCGTTTTATATTGTTTCCAGACTTTAAGACCTTGTTGAACCTCTTTTATTTATAAATGTGGCCGTATGCATCTCTCTGATGTAGAGGCCGGGGAGTCCCCCTTTTTGAAAAAAAATGAAGCCATCCATATGAAATACTTTCACAAATTATAGAAACATGTCCCGAATTACTTTAATGAGTCAGTGGTACCTCAAGTTGCAACACATGTGGGATGTGGGATCCATTTGGTGGTGTGATGTAATAAAACTGAACCCCAACTTCTAAAACTTTACTTCTTGCTCCATTAGACAACAAATAATGCTATTCTAGGTTTGATATTTGGATGGATAGATATGAAAACAATTTCCCGGGTTACACTTATTTGTTATTGATGATCAAATCATTATCATGATTGTGATGGAGCTTCGAAAGCCTCTTAATATGTTCCATTAGCCCTCCCGCCACAAGCTTTTGATGAACCGATGTCTTTCAGAATAGCATCCCAAATAGG
>NC_041385.1:687675323-687680989 GCF_002162155.2 Triticum dicoccoides | reverse complement strand
TCGATTTGAGTTTATACACATACTACTTCGCCCATCTACGAGCCTTGTTTCTTGAAAAAAACCCTAGCTCGGGCTCTTGACACTCCCTCTTTAGAAAGGAGCGTGTTGTTCCTTCACTTGCATTTAGAATTGAGTTACTCGCTTTTCTTCAAACATGGCTAAAATCCCTGGCTTAACTCCCTTGTACAACACATCTAGTTCCGTTCAATAGTCTTGTTTTTCCCCTAGCTAGCTTCGCCCTCTCATACCCATTTATCTGCACATAATTCTTTTATTGATAAAATTTTATTAATACAAGCATCTAACATGTCACAAAAGAATGAATCAAAATTCATAACACAAGTCAAGAAAAAAGGACAAATTTGATGGTGAATAGTACATAATTTAACTTGGGCTTTAAAGTTGGCACATTATCGCTATTGATATAATTTTTGCAATTTTTGTCTCCCTAACTACATTTGAAATTTTGAGTTGAAACTTTGTAACATGCTAGATGCTTCCATTATCTATGTCACATTATAATTTTATATTTAAAAGGTGTCTATGGGGAGTTGGGTGCACAACTTTAATAGTTTTTTTTTACTTCATTTAACACAATATTGAAGCACTTCAAAATCCTGGTATGATCGAGTTTCGAGTCGGGACTACCGGCATTAACATTGTAGTCATTGTAGGGGTGGGGGCTAAATGCCCATGATGGGATCCCTGGATGATTGCACTAAACATGGACCTAAAAGTCCCGCTCTGCATAAATATTCCTGGTATTCTAGAACAAGGCATATGTGATCTAAAATGTAAGAAAAACAAAGCATAGTAATATAGTTACGTAACACCTTTGTTTTCAATTGTAAGACGTTTTGAAAATTTTAACATGGACTACATACGGACCGAAATTAGTGAACAAACACACTAAAACTCATCTATATACATCCGATTCAGAAAAAAAGCTAGAACATCTCATGGTTCGGAAACGAAGGAGCATGCCAGAGTGGAGCCCTTCACATAAATAACAGACATAAACACCTCCGATGGAGGCTCCTACCTCCCGTGCTGTGTGGCTGCAGTAGCAGTACGCACTGGTGCACTCCTCCGTGCATGTGCGTCGACCACTGTCGCATGCAGCTGGCTCGGGCGCTTGGCTGAAGGACGAGCGGAGCGGGTGCGCCGTAGCCATCGCGCCCTCCGGCGCCATGGAACACCGAACAGAATCACGTGGTCGCTCCCAAGCGCAAAATGTGGTTGGTCGCCTCGCCCGCGTCCTGCGTGTGGCTGGACGTGGCGGCGATCAAACAAGCGGCCAGGGATCGGCCTGGGAACCGGCTTCGGCTTGGGTCTGGTCACGGCGGCTTCAGCCCCACGCCACAAGAATGATTCCGCGAGGACTCGCGCGAGCGAGAGGGGTCACCGGCGGCCGGGCGGGCCTGCGCTCGCTGATGGCTCCTCCGCCACAAGTCCTTCCCAGATGCTTGCACTTATCCACACATGACACGTGTGGGTGCGGGCGCCGCGGTCCACCTGGCCACCTCGCGTCCACGTACCTCCGAACCTAGTTCTCGCTTCTTGGTGAACATCGCATCGCATGTGGCTCACGCCACGGCACCGACGATTACGAAGAAGCCAAGCCTGTCATTTTTGTACGGAGGTATCATTTATACTAGGTCGAGGGTGTAAGTAAAACTGTAAAAGAGCCACGACAGGCCCAGGAGGAGTGGGAGTGATCATTGATGTGGTGAGGGGCGGCGCATGCGGGACAGTAAATCCACGTACGCGAGTCGCCCGTTCTCTTCTCCAGGTCGTCCATGACAGCAACGTCCCAGTGCACGTAATTTTCGGTCCACTCCACTCATCCACCCACCATTTGCGTCTCATCCTGTCTCGTAGCTGGAGAACACAGTAGATGGAGTGAGATCTACTCACCACTCATCAGCCATCACTAAAGACGTATTAGCACAAAGGTCATGCTTTGTTTAATCCTTGTCCGCCACACAAAACTGCCGAGGAAACACTCGTTCAGACCATGATGTAGGTTAACGAATTATTACGCACGCAACCTCTTTTAATCTACTACCTCCATTCCTAAATACTCACTCCGTCCCAAAATAAGTGTCTCAAGTTTGTACTAACTTTAGTATAAATTTGTACTAAGCTTAAGACATTTATTTTGGGACGGAGGGAGTATAAGATGCCCAACATCTTATATGATGCCCAACATCTTATATTTTTTTTTAGGAACCAGCAGGAGCACTGCCTTTTCTTATAGAAGGAAAACAGAAGCGCAATTTATAGGGAGCGCACATTTTTAGGGAACGTTGCAAAAACCAAAGAAAATGGCCCATAAGTATGAACCATGTAAAACCCAGCACATACTCAGCCTATGCCGACAGATGGCAAGGCCCCAACGAAAGCCATATCCCGTTGCTTTATGTTTTCGAAAGCTAGTAGAGCAACCTCGCGATGAGTCGTCCGTTGTCCTGTGAAAACGCGTCTGTTTCTCTCTTTCCAGATAGCCCAAATTGTGTAGATGATCCTCCCGCTCCTCCGTATCCGCACTTGGGAAGGCTCATCTACTAGCATCTTGTCCCACCAGTCGGAAACAGTGCCTGGCTCGGGCAAGAAACCTGAGATGGCGAGACCCTCGTTTGTCCAGGTGTTTACCTGGTTCCAAACCGCGACCGCGAAGGAACAGTCCTTGCAAAGATGGTTTTCCGTTTCTGGCTGCTGAAGACATAGCTGACACCTTGGGTCATGTGGCCAGCCGCGAATAGCCAACATATCTGCGGTGAGGATTCTACCATGCAGGACTAACCACGCAAAGAATTTGCACTTGGGCTCAGCGTGAGCAGACCAGACCTTTGAAGAGTCAAATCTTGGGTGTGAGCCAAAGAACTGCGCCGCATAGGCCGATGCGGAAGAGTAGGCTCCATTTGTGGTCAGGTTCCAGGAGATTGTATCATCTTGATCTGGCAATAAAACTGTCTGGCTGATCCATCCCCAAAGAGTGACAAATTCCCCCAGTTGTTGTAGGGATCGAAGGCTAGCGACTGCTCTGATCCAGTTTTCATTTGTCAACTCCTGATGCACGGTCCTATTTTTTCTTGAAGCTATTTTGTAAAGCTCCGGCGCAAGTAGCGTTAGAGGGCCCCTTCCACTCCTGTTGTCATGCCAGAAAAGTGCCTTGCGGCCATCTCCCAAAGTTATGGTTGTGCTTGCGCGAAAAAGGTTCATATCAGCCTGGTCGCATGGCAGGTCAGTGCCCACCCATGGCCTCTCTGGGTCCGTCCATTGTATCCAGGGCCAGCGAAGGCGGAGGGCGCGGCCAAAACGGTCAAGGTCAGCGATTCCCAGGCCGCCCAACCTCCTTGGACGACAGACGGTCTTCCAGTTAACGAGGGAGTGCCCTCCAGAAGTTTGCGTTTGATCCTCTTTCTGCCATAGAAACCCGCGAATGATCTTCTCAACTTTTCGTAGGATCCATTTCGGTAGGCTGAGAGCGGTGATGTGGAAAGTCGCCATAGCTGTTAGAACTGATTGAGCCAGAGCGACCCTGCCGGGCTTATTTAGTAGCTTTCTTTTCCAACCCGGCAGTCTACCCACAATCTTGTCGATGAAAGGTTGGAGGTCAACCCTCCGGAGCCGACGATAGTGCAATGGAAGTCCGAGGTAGCGTCCTGGGAAGCTGGCAATCTTGGCGGGGAAGACAGTGAGTATGTCCTGTAGGTCAAAGTCCCCGCATCGTATCGGAAAAACCTCGGTCTTTGACAGGTTCGTGATTAGGCCACTAGCCTCCCCAAAGGCTTTTAGTATGGCCGAGATCGCCCGCAGCTCCTCCTTATCAGGGTTGGCAAAGATGCCTGCATCATCCGCAAAGAGAGAGATTCTACATCTGGCGGAACGAGCGCGGATGGGCTTGAGGATGCCCTGCTTAGAGGCGAGACGGAGAATCTGTTGCAACGGGTCTATTGCCAGAATGAAAAGCATCGGTGACACCGGGTCTCCCTGACGCAGGCCCTGCGCGTGCCTGAACGGCTTGCCCGGGTTTCCATTCAGAAGGATCCTAGATGATGAGTATGCCAGGGTCATGCAAATCCAGTCCCGCCAACGTTGGCCAAACCCCAGGCGCTGAAGAACCTCAAGAAGGAAAGCCCAATTGACGGAGTCAAAAGCCTTCGATATATCAAGCTTGAGGAAAAGTCCTGGGATGTTTTGGCGGTGTAGGTCCTTGATTAGGTTCTGAACATGCATGAAGTTGTCGTGGATGGAACGCTTTTGGACGAAAGCACTCTGGCACTTAGATACAAGAGTAGGCAGAACCGGGGCTAGCCTGTTGGCCAGGAGCTTGGAGAAAATCTTGGAAAGACTGTGGATGAGGCTGATTGGCCTGTAGTCCCCAACAGCCCTAGCGTCAGCTTTCTTGGGCAACAGAATGATGTTAGCCGAGTTGACGAGAGAAGCGCAGTTTCCCCGAAGGTTTGCAAGTTGAAAAATTGCCTCGACGACATCCATCTTGATTATTTCCCAACAAGTCTTGAAAAAAGCACCAATGAAACCATCAGGGCCTGGTGCCTTGACGGAAGGAAGTGAAAATATCGCGTCTTTGATCTCGCTCTCGTCAAAAGGGGCTTCCAGGTCTGATAGGTCATGCACATGCAGACCCAGGTTGTCCCAAATGAGCCCCTTGGTCCTGGGCGTCTGCGTTCCAAGGTGGCTCTGGAAGTGCGAGAAAAGCGCATCTTCCTTGTCTTCAGTCGTGACCGCAACTCCATTATCCGTCTGGAGCATCTGAATGTAGTTCTTTCGTCTGCGACCGTTCACCTTGGCATGGAAGAACTTGGAGTTGACATCACAAAGCCTAATACGAGTGAGGCGGGAACGCTGTCGTAGCTTGATTTTTTGGAAGGAAAGAAGGCCGAGATAGGAAAGCTTCATCCTTCGCCGCAACTCTTGCCCCGCAGGGGAGAGAGGCCTACCCTCCTCAGCCAAGTCCAGTCTCCAGATGACCTCCTTTGCAATAGCTATCTGGGTTTTTAAAACCCCCACACTCTCACGCTGCCATTTCTTTAGAGCCTTGGCTGTCCGAGATAACTTGATGTGGATCCTCCGGATGGGGTTGGTCGCATGGACCGGCCGATCCCAGGCCGCGACGACAGTATCTTTGAAGCCCGGGAGGCGAAGCCAGAACTCCTCGAACTTGAAAGATGGCTTGTGGCGCACCTCGTTGTCCCCCTGGAGAAAAAGCAACATCTTATATTTAGGGATGTGGTAGATTTAAATGCAGTTCCGACATGCATAATAGTCGTTCGTAAGACTGTAAGATGTCACATAAGAATTTTAGTGAAGTGAATAATTTTAGGTGTGGAGAAGATCGTATGAAGGAAAAAACCCGTATATAAAGCCACTATGCAAAGGTTCACAAAAATACCGAATACATATGACTGTAACATAATCTCTGATTACTCTAAGGGATCATGCCCGCATGTGGCGTGATTACCTTTCCTCTTGGCTGTCCTAGCTTTTCTTTTGAAATAAAAATATTCTGAAATATATTTAGGTGGGGAGTCCTCGAGATTTGCTAAACCTACGTAATGTTTACGGGGTGAGCGGCTTAAGTAGAGACATAGCCGCTTTTAAGTGGTGATTAGTGAGGCGCGGGCACACCTGAGAATTCG
>NC_041385.1:687660723-687675311 GCF_002162155.2 Triticum dicoccoides | reverse complement strand
TCATGCCTCCCCCCTCTTCCTCCCCCGATGTTAGTTTAAGAAAAAGGTTTAATTCCAAATTACCTCTTCTTCTTCTTCTTCTTCTTCTTCTTCTTCTTCTTCTTCTTCTTCTTCCTACTCAGACTCATGGGCTTGCCAATTAACTGTCACGATCTCTGCTTCTTGGATGTTGTCCTGTATCTGTGTGCCCTGCCGCCTTCGCGCACACTCACTGGGTTTCCGTTATGTATTTGTGTTTCTCTTCGGTGGAGTCAAGTCAGAAGCAACCTGCGTAAAGTCCATCATGCAAGAAGAATCGCTTACCAGTTTGCTTTGCCTCTATGAGTCTTCCTCCACCTCCTATGAGTCTTCCTCCACCTCTTAAGTGACAAGAAACCCAACTATTTGTAATGATGGCTCAACTTGTATTCTCAAAGATGTAGCACATACAGTAGGCATTTGCAATAAATTTTAGGTATGGTGGTCGCCAAACCTTGCAAGATTGTTAGTCCTACCCGGAGGAATGAGAAATAAGAGAGAGAAAGAGCGTCCATAACTTTACACACAATTCCTAGGATTTTTTGGAATATATTCAGGTCAGGAGCCTCTTCCCCGTGACCATTTAAAAAAAGTAACGTGGCTAGGGACGCGGTATTTCTTAGCTCAAGCTCAAATGAGCTTGTGTGAACAGTGAAATAAAAAAAAAATAGGATATTTTGATAGCAAACACCGAGAACTGTTTTAAGTGCTTGCAAAATTTCATCATGAAATGACATTCGTGGAAGTCGTGAAAAAAATGGATACTCCAAAAATACTAATCGCTCTCTCCAAATGTAAGACGTTTCTTGACACTATCAACATTATGATAGTGTCAAAAATCTTCTTACATTTGAGATAGACGGAGTACTTTAAAAAGCATTTTGGAGTGCTATTTTTTGCCCTAGTGTTCACGAATGTCATTTCACGATGAAACTTTGTAAGCATTCAAAATATTTGTCCAAGTTTGCTAAAAAAGCAAACTTTTTGGACTTACAATAAAAACAAATTCTTACTATTCACCACAAGCTCATTTGAGCTCGCGAGTAGAAGAGAACTTTCGCGTGGGTAGTTACTAGCAGATAATATGTTGTCCTAAAATAGCATGGCTAAAAGAGAATCAGTTTTTTCTTCTGATTTCTTAGAGAGAGACAGCTTTACAGAAACGAAATTCACACTCCAAAAAGTTTTTCTTGGCAGAATTAGCCAGAAAAGGCAGGCATCCATGAGTTACTACCCATCTAAAAGGCTCAAACAAATCCAAAAATAAACCCTTTTTTTGCAGCACAGCTAGCAGCCAGCGAGTTCTTTGCCCGTCTATAAATGAGCCAAAACCCAAGCCAACCCGAGGCACAAAGCTCTGCAACCAGAAGCCAAAACCGAACCGAGGAAGCAGCTGCACAACAAACCGCAGACTGAGACACCGTCGCAAGAGAACGAGAGAATGGCGGCCATCTCCTCCACCTCCTACTTCTCCTCGCAGCCGCAGCTGCCGGCGTCCGGAGGCAGCAGCAACGGCCGGCAGCCGCGGAGGCGTCGGGTGGGCAGCTGCGTCATGCTCGAGGCGGCCGCTGCCTCTGGTAGTGGTGGCGGCGGCGCGGTGGTGGGGAGGACGAGGAGCCTGACGGAGGAGGACCTGGAGGAGCTCAAGGGCTGCCTCGATCTCGGCTTCGGCTTCTCCTACGACGAGATCCCGGGCCTCTGCGGGACGCTCCCCGGTTTGGAGCTCTGCTACTCCATGACGCGGCGGTTCCTCGACGAGCAGAGGGCGGTGGTCGGGCAGCTGGAGCCCGCTGCGGCGGCGGCGGCGCCCATCCCGGACTGGAAGATCTCCGGCCCTGGTAAGACTTGTTTCCTGTACACCTGTTTGTTTATGTTCTTGGTAAAATTTAAGTTTTGGAGCGATGCGAAGGTGTTGATTTTGTTCTCTGTTGTTTTGGTGTGCGAACTCTCTGATTTGGCGATGATTAGAAGTAAAGTTTGATTCAGATTATTGGATTTTCTTGGTTAAATTGAGGTTTCATGTCTGATACCGTAACATGTATTCTGAAGATATAGGATGTCCATGCTTCAATACTTTGTACCAGACAATATGCATCCATGTTATTGCAGAATGAGGGAATTTGCAACCAGTATTAAGCAGCAGTTCAAATTTAGTGTCTGACTTAGATCATCCCTGTTTTCCTCTGAATCGTGCTCATTAACAACAGTTGTACCATTTGTTACAAACTCATAAAGTTGCGATATTCTTTTTGTTATGGGACTACGATATATCTGCTGTGTTTATATGAGTTGGTGTACAAATTTGAGGCAATCAACTGAAAATATGTCAATTCAGTTGATTCGCTGTGAGTTACGATTGCCCTCACCAACTCTTGGTAGGATATGGCCAATTCTTGTTGTATAGATTTCAGTTTCGCCCTTGTCTTGATGGTGCTTTGCATGGTGTAGTCCGTAATATGTCTGGCGTGGAAAATTGTAAGCTATTTCTTTGGCTATTCATAAAAGGTTAGGTTAGGATGGTAGGCACTCCCAAGATTCTACTGACCTTTTCGGTTGTTGCGTATCCTATGGTTTTGGTTACATCTAAATTTGATGCCGAATGGAAAAAAAATGAAAGGAAAAAAGTTTGAGCATAGAATGGAGAAAGCAATGCTAGTACTCTTAGTTCTATTTTATGGGAAATCAAGATGAGAGACAGGCAAATAAAACAAGCAGAACATATCCCCCAAAAAACAGAACATGTGACTTGGTCATTGATTCACTTTTCTTGGTAAGGGCGAACTGTCTTCTGCAAGACAAGCTTCACAACAAAGCAAAGCAAGAGCAGTCCCCACTGAAAATTATGCTCCTCCCTCCAACTCATATTTCCTCCTAAAAAATGTAAAAATTCGAAGATGCGCTAATCGTGCTACCCTGACCCCAGCAGTGCAAAGCATGTTCTCCATATCTGTTTGATTTGCTGTTAATTTAATCATGAGATTGTATTTCCTTGCAAATAACGTACTGCTCATGGCTGATCAGCAACTATTTGCTTTGATAGGTGATAATCCAGAGGAAGTGAAAGCTAGGCTCAAGTATTGGGCTCAGACAGTGGCATGCACGGTCAAACTATGCAGCTGATGGAGGTTGGTAGTGTGCTGGTTCTCTCTTAACATATATGCTACTACAAGCTGAATTGGAGGTGGCTGAAGTTGAAGAACGATGCTTATATGGTATTGGGCTTGGTGGGCAAGTGCAGAGGAGGTGCTTCTGCTTCGTGTTATCGATGCGACAGAACTGACCACTGCTTTTGCAAAACTTTGGAGGGGGAGAGGATTGCTGACAACATGGAACTGAGAAATCGCGAGGCGGTCCGCAGTCGAGCTTTTCTGAAAGCATCAGAAGCTCGCCAGTCCTCTTGGGTGTCTTGTCTCTACATGGCGCAGCGTTTGCAAGTGCCTGAGACCTCTGCTTATTTCTGCCCTTCCTTGTAGTGCTCAGGTGCTCCGGTTGCACCGTCCTGCACCGGCTTGAGCTTTTCAAATCCTTGGGTGGATTTGTTCAATTATAACTTTGTTTTATTGCTCCTTTCAGCTTAGATTTGCTTTGGAGCAGTAGACCTTGTATAGGACTTGCATGTACATATCTGTTGATTCTGCTGTACTGCACTCGGAGGGTGCAGAAACAGTTTCTGAAATAAATTTCTGCGTCCAGCCTAACAGCAAACTGGGGCTGCTGAAATTGTGAATGTTATATGGTGGCACTGAGCTGAATCTGTGTAGCTTCAAGACTGAAAAGGAAAGATGAATCACATCACTAATTGGGTGTATCATCAGACCGAGAGGGCATGGGATATCTTTAAAACGTACCACCTCTGTCCTAAAATATAAGACGTTTTTTGCAGTCCAAATTGAAGTGTAAAAACATCTTATATTTTGGGACGGAGGCAGTACATTATACGGCTGTTTTAGAAATGTATATACTGTAATTATTCAGGCCAGGAACTAGACTGAAGAAGCAGCACACGGTAAGAGCAGGCACCCCACAGGTCCATCAGGCACGCTGGAACCAGTTGGTGCTAGAAATCGGAATCTGGCGCCTCTCTTCATCAGTCGTTACCCGGGGAAGGATTAACCCAAGGCGATCTCTCTACCCGACGATCATCCAGCAGCAGCAGGCACCTGAGGGGAAGCACCGACTGAGCATTGTCGCAGAGAACCTTTTATTGATGGAGAAACCCTTGGAGGCTTGGACATAATGCATCTGGTGCTTCTCCAAACCCGCCCCTTTGAAAGACCTGGGAATTTTTTAATTCTTTTTCTTCCGAGTAGCTTTGGCCATAACATGATCATGATTTCTGGTTTTAGGCTTCTGGATAAGAATTGGACCCCACTTAGAAGAAATGTCTCAATAGTAGGTTTAGTACTCTTCAGTTTTTGTCAGAATTAGCCTACTCCATTGAGCTGAGCAGGGATCTTTCTAATGGAGCCCAAAGCTGCAACCATTTACACAGGCAAAATTTGTGTCTTGTTTCACAAAAACATCCTCATCTTCATCAGATACAGCCACTTCAAATATACTCTCTCTGTAAAGAAATATAAGATCGTTTAGATCATTAGTGTTCTAGACGATGTTATATTTCTTAACAGAGGGAGTAGTTAGAGGTCTGCTTCGGCACCCCCCCCCCTCTTAACGTATAAGGGCATTTTGGGCATACGGTGCTTAATGTATCCTGCGCCGTATGCGGCGTACCCATACAGGTAGAGCTGAGCGCACGGCTCGAGCCGATACGGCTGGCTCGCAACTACCCTCTCCCCGTCGCGCGAAAAAAACCCACGACCTGCGCTGATCACGCGGCCCCTTCCAACGTCGCCCCGCCCCGCCGATCGCCGCCCTTACCCGCCTATAGCCGCCTTTCCCCGCCGATCTAGACGTGATCACGCTGCCAATTCCAACGTCTTCCCGTTCGGCCGATCGCCGCCTTCTCCCCGTCTTCACCCGGGGTCTGGCCGGCGCGGACAGATCTTCGAGTCGCCCGCCGTACGTGATGTCGCCTCCGTGCAGGTCGTCGCGGTGACGTGGCCTACGTGGACGCCGTCGCCGCCCGCAACTCCGTGATCAACCTCTCCGGCAACGTCCTCGCCGTCCGCAGCCACGCCAGGCGGGCCGAAGTGCACGTGCATGCCATGTAAGCCTTCTAGTTCGTCAAAAAAATTGAATCTGTAAATAATTATGTGCAATCACTTGTTAGATAAGAATTTCTCATCTGTATGATCGTAGTACATTTAGTTTGATTTAAAATTGATAGATCAATTTTTATTATAATATTGCAGTGTAGGTTGAGAGATCATTTAATGGATAAAGAAACTGGATTTACGGATCTGTTTTTGGACACGAGTGAGTGGGATGGTAGCGATAGTGTTGATCGTACGAATGGTAATGATAGTAAAGATGATGATGATGGCAGCGACAATGAATCCTGGTCGTCGTATGATAATTTACCTGAGGAGGATTTTGAAAAGAAGGAGGAGGGTGCTTGTAGTGAAAACGTAAGTGTCTTGTACATTCTTTTCGTCGGATGAAGAACCATATGGTACTTACACGTGCATATGATTTTTTTATGTGCAGGAGGATATTGACGTTCACAACAAGGAAAATCATGGTGTTGAATCTTTCGGGGATAACATAAGCCAGGTTCGGTCCAAAATTTAAGATGTCATTGAATAATAAATAGTTGGTAATGACAACTTACACTTGCTTATGTGGAATATTGTAGGCTAACTTTGATGGTTGGAGTGGTGAAGATGGATATGAGCATGAGGATGGAGCTAATATGGACATTGAGGAAGCTGAAATCCAGCAACGTGCGCTGGAGACACAGTTGAAGGTTATGGGTATGACATTTGCATCACAATGGGAGGCTCACATGTTCTATAATAACTACGCCAAAGACCGTGGATTCAGTATCAGAAAAAATAAGGTGAAACGAGGAAAAGGACCTTCAACCACTGTTTGGTATAGGAGATACGTTTGCTCGAGGGCAGGAAAGCGTCGCAGTAAATTTTTAAACCCGGAGGGCCATACCCGCAGGCTAAGACCAGAGATTCGTTGCGAGTGCGGCGCACATTTAGTCGTGAAGTTGGACAAAGGACGTGGAGTTTGGTTCGTGGCAGCTTTTATGGATGATCACAACCATTTGTTGGCTAGACCAGATGAGGTGGTATTTCTGCGGTCACATCGAGTGATGGGAGATCACCAGATAGCCGAGATCTTGACGATGGAAGGAGCTGGGATCAGAAAGCATATCATTGTTGACAACTTCATTAGCAGGTATGGCTCGTATGATAAGTGTGGGTTTCTGAGACGAGACGTGTACAACCTATGTTGCCGAGAAAAAATGAAGTTGATTGCGAAGGGTGATGCTAACACGGCAATTGGGATTATGAGGAGCAGAAAGGAGAAGGATCCAGAGTTTTTCTTTGAGTACGTGCTCGATAAGGAGGGCCGCTTGAAGAGCATGTTCTGGTGCGATGCACAGTCGCGGCGGGACTATCAACTGTATGGAGATGTCACGGTGTTCGACAGCACATATAAGATGAACAGATACGGTATGCCGTTCATCCCCTTTGTTGGTGTAAACAATCACCGTTGCACCACAGTTTTTGGTTGTGCCATTGTGTCCGATGAGACCGAAGCAACGTACGTGTGGCTGCTCCAGACATTCCTGAAGGCCAATTGTCAGAAAAAGCCAAGGTCAATCATCACAGATGGAGACGCTGCAATGATACGAGCTATTCGGTTGGTTTTGGTTGATGTGTTGTACCGTCTCTGCTCATGGCACGTGGAAAAAAAATATGCAGAAGCACCTTAATTACAAATCGCTAAGTGAGTTCAGGGCACTCTTGTACTACTCCACCTCTCCAGCCAACTTTGAGGCGAGATGGCATGCTTTCGTTCGTAAATGGAAGACTGATAAAACAGAAGAGTGGTTGAGTAGGATGTACAGGAAGAGGAGTCTATGGGCAGCATCATATCTGTCAGATGGTTTTTTTCTGGGTATGCGCAATAAGCAGAGGAGTGAAAGTCTTAACTCTTGTCTTCACCTGCACTTGGACGGCGGTATGACTATTGTTGACCTAGTTGTGCATTATGAGAATTGCATAGTCCGACTACGTGAGAACGAGGCGCATGATGACTGTGTTTCAAATCAGTCATTGCCACCATCAGTCACAGAATATAAGGATATTGAGAAGCATGCCGCCAAAGTATTCACTCATTCCAATTTTTATAATCTTCAACAAGATCTGAAGAAGATGGGAGAGCTTGAGATTTTTGAGACGCTAGTGGGAGTTGACTGCCACACCTTCATCATGACATGGAGGAATAACCGGAAATTCCAGTTCAGCGTGAATTATCGAGCTGAAAACTCTGAGAATATGATAGACTGCAGTTGTGGACGAATGCTTCGGAAAGGATTGCCTTGCAAACACATTCTGTATGTGTTGGTTCATCTCAAAATATCTAAAATACCTAAGTGTTGCATCCTTAAGAGGATGTCGAAAGTTGTGAGAGGTGGGCTGCCTGCACAGCGAAAGAGTGACTTGTTTGGCTGGGGTTGGACAGGGGCAGAGCAGCGTGCTCGCTATAGTCAACTCAGTATAACAGGAGCTGAAGCTTTTTATGTTGCTTCAAATGATCCATTCGTCTATGATGAGTTGATGCAGTGTCTGCAGAATATAATAGCGAAGAAAAAGGTCCCTGATGATGATGCCGTTGGTAGTACAAGAAATGTGCATGAGGAGCCACGTCAGCCGGAACAACATGTTGATGTCATAGATGATCCCGTGAAAGTTTCCACGAAGGGCACCCCTAAACGGAGTAGGACAGGGCGGGCAAAGAAAGATCCAAATGTTACAAAAAATGAAAGACCAATATCATTTTCTGAGAAGAAACCCGGTCCTCTTTTTGTGGCATTTGTAAGAGAGAGGGCCATAGACGGCAAAGGTGCCCTGAGAATGAAAAGTAAGTTTTCCATAATTTTAATTATTTTTTGGTTCTCTCTTCACAATTGTCTGATGAGTTGTTTACAATTTGTTATGCAGGAACCGGGCATAAAGAGAACCGGGCATAAAGATGAAGTATTCATATCAATTGAAGGCACTGGCAATTTCAATTTATTTGTTTAAGAATAAGAGAGATGGCACTTTGAGTTCATTCTTTAAACCACCTTGTTCGATGAAAGTCATTACCACTTTCAGTTTATTTGTTTAAGAATAATAGACATGGCACTTTGAGTTAATATTTATGCCACCTTGTTCAATGTTATGAGACATGCGATTTATATGAGGACATGCGATTTATATTTTTATGTGTGAAACATATTATATTTGTATGAATGTGTTACTGCTGTCATGGCTTAGTCAACTTATGAACATTTTTAAATTTAATGTATGTGACAATTTTTTTTAAAAAAAGCCCCAGCCGTGGCCGGCTGCGCGCACGGACAGTAAACTACAACGCCTTCTGGCCGCCGAGCGGGGAGGCCACGGCGCACAGCAGGGCATTCATTAATGTTCTGTAGCGAGCTTGTGAGAAGGCGAAGACGCGGGTATGTTAACTGGTCGGCGCGTCTCTCCGCGGGCGAGGTGGGACTAAACCTACTCGGCACAACGCGCACGAAGAGGATCGGCCCACGCGCCCGACGCGCGTCGTTGATGGGCCGACAGATCGCCATATTCCCCAACGGGATCATTGCATGTGCCCGCTGGCTGGGGCGGGACGAGACGTGCGCGCCTGTCGGTCGGCCGGGTGCTGGGCCAGCAGACCCGCGCGTGGCGCACGGCCAATGGCGCCAGCCGGCACTAGCTGGAGTGCGCGGGCCCGCAACTGCCTCGGCGGGCGGCCACCGCACGGCCTGGAATATTCGTCGGATCCAGCGCCGCTGCTGCCACCAGAATCGACGTGGGATATTGTGCAGGTTTTATCCACACCGCACCAACTCAGGACGGCGGGCATATTTTTTAATAAAAAATGACCGCCGCGAGTAGGAACAACAACAACAGTACATTTAGGGGCAAATTCTACACCAAATTTCTACAGCAAAGTGTGGCGGCTAAAAAAGCGCCACACCTTAGGCACAAATTTCTACAGCAAAAGCCTCTTCCAGCTGTGGCAAGCCTAACCTTAGTAAAAAACCAAACATGTACCTAGAAAGATGTGGCACGTCACACCTTTGGCGTGCCTAGCTAAGTCATGAACCAAACATGCCCGTAATATCGCAGAGGCAAACTGATACACTTTAGGACAGAAAAAATATTACTTGCCCACACACATTTAAATGTGTAGTGTCTCACGAAAGCAATAAATAAAACGTGAAAAGTTGTCGAAATCTATCCCAGTGCCATGTCGCATTACAATCGATCAAAGTATCCAACAACGGCAGGGAAACCTTCTACGGGACTAAAACCCTACCGATGCTAATACCTACTCCTTCTCCATGATTTTAACAATTTTCATCTTCACTTTCTCTAATCTGTTGACCTCAGAAAAATGATTTCCGCGACAATACGTGGCCTTGACTCATTAATCTCTTGCTGGTTAAATTCATGTGTCCAGCGATCTCCGTCCCAGTATTTTATGCACCACATCACAAAAAGTCCACAAGACACTCTGCAATAAACATGTGTGATCAGCTTAGGATATAGCATGCACTTTCTTGTACTCATTTAACTTACCCATCATGTTGTGCCAGCATTTTATACTCATTAATTGGCCACGATGAGACATCTGGAAATTTTTTTGATTCAAGAATAGAGTTGGCCTCCATAATATCCTTAGATATTTCAGCTCTCTGAAACAAATTAACAAACAAGAATTTAATGTATGACTCAATAATTTTCTGAATGCGAGTGTGAAAATTATGGCATACCAGGGTGCCAATCATATTGCGAATTCTTTGGCTAATTGCGCCTTTAGAATTTGAGTCAAGAACTTGAAACTCCTCCTTGACGGTGTGTATCACTATGGTTATCCAATGATTATCATTAACATGCATAGGAAAATACGCCTATATAGTAATCAAATGATGTTAGCTCAATTAAATAGTAATGAATAACAAAAACAAATAAATATGAAAGAAATACCTTGTCCCGTCTGAAATACTCATCCATTACTCTTGCGACGACTTTTGCTTTCTTTGTAACTTGTTCTGATTCTAAATCATTAATTGACTTGGTCTTTCCCCTAGCCCTACCCAACATAAATTTTGGGAACCACGTTGTTGATATGAAATGGTCAGAGAAATCACGGTGCTGTAGGTGTTTACAATATGCATTGATTATCTGCATACATAAACAAAAAATTTCTATCAACTTGTGAAGTTCAAATGAGAGTATTGTTAAAACCAAACTCATACTTACAGCACCATTCAACCATTTAAACTTGAGGACATCGTGAAGCATAGCTGGCGTGCATATGTCCCCATCTGGTGGTGGCATATCGACCATGGTTCGGTGTGCATGCTTCTTTGTCGATGCGAGAGTCTCAACAAAAACTCTGGCTGCCTCTATGTGATCCGGAGTCATATTAAGAGTACTTTCCAGAATTGAATATGGTGACGATGCAAACAGATCTAAAACAATGCAGCTACAGTTGTTAAAAATAATAAAAAATTTACGTAACGCATGAATGAATTATAAAGTAGTACTTGACTTACTTTTTTTAACACATTTCTTGCGGGTAATGAGAAGGTCGTACGGGGATTGACAATATTTCGACGGATTTCATTTGCATTTACCTTCATTGTCCTGACTGCCTTCACCATTACCTATGTTGCTCTTTGCCGGGAAACTCTCAGACATGTCTTCAGACTTTGTTGGTGACAAACCACCCATAGACTCATCAGAAATATCAGCATTCTGCGGGGTTCGGGACATAGACGGAAACTCTTTTGTACGTACAGTTGATGACGAACATGGGTACTTTTCATTATCGTGTATAATGAAAGGATCAGTAGCATCACCTTTACCCGGTGTCGTCGTCGGAGCACCCGTGTCATCAACGGGCACGTCCATATCATTGAAACACGTGAAAGATGTTACTAGCTCCACGTCGGTAGGTGAATCAATATCTGGCCAATATTTTGATGACTTGTACTGGCCATTCTTCATCCCAACTCCTTGACGTACATTAACAAATTCATCATTGCTGTCCCTCTTATTGGGTTTGTACAGCACACCTTCCGTGTTCAACTTTTCCATTACCATCTACAAACACAAATGAAACACGATCATCATTTGAATAACTAAAACATGTTTAATATAACTTCTACATTACCTGTGCACATCTTTCGGGTATATTGAGAACCTCCTTGTGAAGCAGCTTTATGTATGTCATCACACGGTCCATACTGTTAGTCGTGTTCGATGAAACCCCTGACGTGCTTGGCTTTCTACTCCTGCCACCACCTTTCCGTTTAGGTTTCTTCATTTCTTCATCTGGGACAGTCCCTTCACGTGCTACCTTAGCACGTCCGTACTCTTGGCTAACGCAATTTTCAAGCTGTACAACAATAAATAAATAAAATAACAACTATAGTTAATTACTATTTGCAACCAATAAGGACTATACTTATTGACTTACATTGCCGGTGCCACGCCCGTGCATGTTGTCATAGTCGTCTCTCTTTTTCCCTTCCGTTTCTGGCCAGTTAACCATTAGTGGGTATTCACGAGACAAAGGATCAAATGTATCCACACCAATTGGCTCAACTTTTTCCCAGTATATATATTGCATGATAGTAAACACAACTAGTCGGACACATAGATCACATAAAAAAAATATGTACATACAACTATTACAAATTTCTTGTACCTGAAGAAGAGCCAAGTTCCCGATAGGCCACTTGAATTTTTCAAGATCTTCGACCGATTTTTTAATAGCATCCATGCACACCCTCAACGTAAAATCGTTCCAATTATATGACTTGATAGCGTTCACGTCCTCCACCATTTTGTAATAACGATAAGGAACAAACTTGGTGGATTGTGGTGCTAACACTGTACCCATAAGAACCAGTACAACCCTTCTCACAAAATCATCATCATATGACTAAGTATCAACAATATTTTTTATCAACTCATCGATGAGGATTAGGCCTGTTCTTTTGTCTAGAAACCGATTCGGAACCATTTTTTTGGCATCTAGTTGTATTGTTGCTATCATGCTACTGACATCATCACCCTCGTTACGTAGCCTGAATATGTCGTAAACATCTTCATTAAGCACACTGATGCCGTCTGTATTTGGCCGAATAATAAATCGCTTTTTAGTACTATCATACGTTGTAATCATAAATTCCAATAAAATTTTCCTCATTTTCACGGAAGGAATTCTCAACATACAGTTCAAACTTGTGCCACGTAGCATCATGCGCTGTCTGGGTGTGAATTTTTCCACCAATTCACACCACTTCTCAACCGAGCAGTACACATCTCCCAATTCTTGCATTCTAAATAAGATGCCAGTTATCTAACTAGTTACGAGATTCAAAAAAGATTACATATGGTTTAATACCATACCTTCCGGCGTCTAGACGAGCACCGGCAGCCCCCGTTGCCAAACCCCACCCGGTGTGGGTTAGTCGTGGCAGCCGCACACCCTCTGCCCACACGAGCGCGCTGGCCGACGGCCCGTCCTAGGGTTTAGGGTGCCGGCGAATTTGCCGAGACGGCACGGCCGGGCCTGAGATCCAAGTCGCGCGCGTAGATGACGGATTGTATGGCCGCCGTCAGGCCGGCAGGGAAGGGAGTTTGGACAGCCACGGCGGTGCCACCGTCGGATCGGGGACGGGTGAGGATGTGCGTGGAGGCGGCGGGGCTAGGCGGTCTTGGGGCGAGGTAATGGCGGCTTGGTTTCCATGCCATGCACGCACGTACGGCGTCATCGACGTGGTCACGCCATAGTGGGCCACTTGGCCCGTCCCGTCAAACTACCGCCGGCTGGCCCATGATGCATTTATTAAAAACATGCATTGTAGTTTAATACCATATCGCTAAGCCGGCGCGCCGTTGACTCCTTTATATAGTTTTCTTTCGGTCAATGCACAAACATCTTAGTTCGTGGGACTCTATTTGGAGGACATACATGATCGATGTGAGTCTTCACCTGCTCAGAGCTTGTGAAGGTTCACATGGATCATGCATATTCTTCAAAAAGAGAGCCATTATCTTCGATGTTTTTTTAACCTCAGAAATTATTAATGCATTTTTTGAATGCAACCATTTTAACGTCAGCCGGTGGACCCCAAACTTTTTGGACACGCATCCATCGCCAGGTCCATCATGCATGCAAGTTTTCATAATTTTCCGGCACCGTATGAATTTTCTATGTTTTTCTTCGTGAAACGCACCAAAAACACTGACCGGACGTGACGCAACGTGCGTATGGTGTCCGAAATCGTTCAACTCTTGCGTGGGGCCCTAAGATGGGCATGCCCACTGCTTCCCAAAATTGGGTCATGTTTCGTGCATGCCACCTCGTACCAGCAATACAACCGACACTGATCAATTCACTTCCAAATGAAGTTTTTTTTTCAACATCCTTGAAATGAACTCAAATTTGTGTGGTTTTTTTTTCAATAATTTTTTTGGTGAAAACACCACATACCACACCCCCGGACGTGACGCAACATGTTTCTCGTAACATTGAGATGCATGTTTCCGTTTATTTTTTTAAGTTGCACGACTAACATCAAATTAAACATACGTTTTTTTAAAAAAAGTGCACAGAGGGACAAAATGGAAAAAAAATTGCTAGGTAATATAGTGATTTGACTATACGTAGCTACCCGGGCAGGTATGTAACGTCAAATCTCTTTAGTATTAGCTATTTTAAATCTAACAAAGAGCATGAACGCGGCTATATAAGCCGGTCGTGGCGTCCCTCGGCGTGCGAGAAGGCAAAAAAATAGTGATTAAAAAAAACAGCCCAACCGGTTGCAGGCCGCAACTGCGCGTAATCGGTCCGACCCGATCAAGCCGGGCGGCGAAAGGGCCGGCCTTTCGGCCCAGCTACAGCCTGCAGCACAGTCAACCGGGGCAGTGGCGGGACGGGGCGGGAATCAGAAGAGTTCGAAAGGCCGGTGGGAGGCAGGTATATAAGGCGGTCGCGGCGTCGTTCGGTGGGCGAGGTGGGACTAAACTTTAGTCCTCACCCCTGCCGACCCTGCCCCCGCACCGCGCGCAGAGTCAATGGGCCGGCCCACGCGCGGCGTCGCGCACTGTCACTCTGCCGGCCAATGCAGCAGCCATTCTAATTTAGTCCCACCTCGGCAGCCAGATGGTGTCCACACCAGTTTATATAGCCGCCTCCGGTAGTCATTGCATGGTCATATCTTATATTGTGATATGACTTTACCTAACTGCCCGGGCAGTTCACTGTCAGACAGTGTACTGACAGTGAACTGCCGGGCAGTTACGTAGAGCCATATCACAGTATTAAATATGTTTATTTTGTGATTTTGTTTATTTTTTTAATTTCAAACGGAAAACAATTTTTTGTAAATATGGTTCCGAACTACGATTTTTTACTCC
>NC_041385.1:687657683-687660153 GCF_002162155.2 Triticum dicoccoides | reverse complement strand
ATGCAGCAGCCATTCTAATTTAGTCCCACCTCGGCAGCCAGATGGTGTCCACACCAGTTTATATAGCCGCCTCCGGTAGTCATTGCATGGTCATATCTTATATTGTGATATGACTTTACCTAACTGCCCGGGCAGTTACGTAGAGCCATATCACAGTATTAAATATGTTTATTTTGTGATTTTGTTTATTTTTTTAATTTCAAACGGAAAACAATTTTTTGTAAATATGGTTCCGAACTACGATTTTTTACTCCGTCAAATGTGACGACACTTTTTCGTCCACTCGTTGCCATCACCATAAACAGCACCAACGTAGGCCCCCACGCTAATTGCACCAAAATCTTTTTCTTCTCCGTCAAATGCCACGACACTTTTTCCACACGTTGCCATCACCATCCACAGCACCCACGCCAATTCTCGTATTTTTTCCAGCGCTCGGCGCATTTTCTAGGGTTTTCCAGGTCGAAAATCGCAAAAACACTGCCCGGACGTGACGCAACGTTCGTTTTGTGTCCGTTCTCGTTCCAACCTTGCGTGGGGGCCTACGTTGGCCGTGCCCACATGTACGCACTCTTTGGTGCAATTGCATGCATGCCATCATGTAGCACTAATGCAACCACCTACCTCTCGGTCTACCGGGGAGGGGGTCCCCAACTATGTTTTTTTTCTTCTCCGTCAAACGCCACGACACTTTTTCCACACGTTGCCATCACCATCCACAACACCCACGCCAATTCGCGTATTTTTCCGGCGCTCGGCGCATTTTCTAGGGTTTTCCAGGTCGAAAATCACAAAGGCAAACTGATACATTTTAGGACAGAAAAAATATTACTTGCCCACACGCATCTAAATGTGTAGTGTCTCACGAAAGCAATAAATAAAACGTGAAAAGTTGTCGAAATCTATCCCAGTGCCATGTCGCATTACAATCGATCAAAGTATTCTTCAACAAGAGAGCCATTATCTTCGATGTATATTCTTCAACAAGAGAGCCATTATGGATCACGCATATTCTTCAACAAGAGAGCCATTATCTATCCCAGTGCCATGTCGCATTACAATCGATCAAATGTATAGTCAAATCTATCCCGTGTAAAGGTTCACATGGATCATGCATATTCTTCAACAAGAGAGCCATTATCTTCGATGTTTTTTTAACGTCAGAAATTATTAATGCAATTTTTTAATGCAACCATTTTAACGTTAGCCGGTGGACCCCAAACTTAGTATTGTTATAGTAACTAATTATAAAGAACTTACTATTTTTTTCTATAAAGTGATGCAAAAAGTACTGATGCAAAAAAATAGTGATGCGCCCCTCCCACCTCCCCCCGCGCCGTGACTCATAGAAGGCAAAAAAAAAATAGTGATGCAAAAAAAAGCCCAACCGTGGTTGCAGGCCGCAGCTGCACGTAATCGGTCCGGCCCGATCAAGCCGGGCAGCGAAAGGGCCGGCCTTTCGGCCCAGCTACGGCCTGCAGCACAGACCAACGGGGCAGATACGGGGCGGGGCGGGAATCAGAGGAGTTCGAAACGGTGGTGGGAGGCAGGTATATAATGCAGTCGCGGTGTCGTTCGGCGGGCGAGGTGGGACTAAACTTTAGTCCTCACCCCGCCGACCCTGCCCCCGCACCGTGCGCAGAGTCAATGGGCCGGCCCACGCGCGCCATGGCACACTCTCACTGTGCCGGCCAGTGCATGCAGTCCAACTCATAGATTTGGTCGGGCCCGCGTCGCTTCTGTCTCACCTTGGCGTGCGGCAGCCATTCTAATTTAGTCCCACCTTGGCGGCCGAAGGATCTCCACACCAGTTTATATAGCCGCCTCTGGTAGTCCATGCATGATCATATCTTATATTGTGATATGGCTTTACTTAACTGCCTGGCAGTACACTGTCTGGAAGTGAACAGCCCGACAGTGGGTAAAGTCACATTATAGTATGAAATATGTTTATTTTATTTATTTATTTTAACTTCAAACGGTAAACAAATTTTTTTAAATATGGTTCCCAACTACGGTTTTTTTCTACTCCGTCAAACGTCACGACACTTTTTCCACACGTTGCCATCACCATCCATAGCACCCACGCCAATTCACGAAAACGACACTTTTTCCTATGGTTTTCTCCGTGAAACGCACCGAAAACATTAACCGGGCATGACGCAACGTGCGTTTGGTGTCCGAATTTGTTCAACTTTTGCGTGGGGCCCTAAGATGGGCATGCCCACTGCATCCCAAATTTGGGTGACTTTTCGTGGGTGCCACCTCGTGCCTCCCATGCAACCCGTACTGATCAGATATGAACGATGTCAGCCCCGAACTGCGTTCTCTTTTCTTACTGAGCCGGTGGACCCCCTAACTTTTTCGACACGCACTCATCGGCAGGGCCATCATGCCTGCAAGTTTTCATATTTTTCCGGCACCCTATGAATTTCCTATGATTTTCTCCGTGAAACGCACCGAAAACACT
>NC_041385.1:687597532-687656502 GCF_002162155.2 Triticum dicoccoides | reverse complement strand
TTTTGCGTGGGGCCCTAAGATGGGCATGCCCACTGCATCCCAAATTTGGGTGACTTTTCGTGGGTGCCACCTCGTGCCTCCCATGCAACCCGCACTGATCGGATATGAACGATGTCAGCCCCGAACTGCGTTCTCTTTTCTTACTGAGCCGGTGGACCCCTAACTTTTTCCACACGCACTCATCGGCAGGGCCATCATGCCTGCAAGTTTTCATATTTTTCCGGCACCCTATGAATTTCCTATGGTTTTCTCTGTGAAACGCACCGAAAACACTGACCGGGCCTGACGCAACGTGCGTTTGGTGTTTGAATTCGTTCAACTTTTGCGTGGGGCCCTACGATGGACATGCCCACTGCATCCCATTACAAAAAACTCATTATTCTTACTTATAAATTAAAAAAACAACACATTATTATTATGTAAACACATTTAGCCGTTAATGCAACACATTACAGTACTAAACTTTCCATATATTTAAAATATATTTTAGACATTAATTAACATTACATAAATATTAAACATGTAATTATTAATCTACACAAATAACTTATTACAAAATTCATTACAAAAAAACTCATTATCAATTAATTATCGAAAAACTCATTATTGTTTTAGCAATTACTTATAAAATACTCATTAGTTTTTCGTATAAATTTAAATAAACAACTCGTTATTATTATAAGTAATATAGTTGGTTTTTTATTAATTATAGAATTTCTGTATACTATAAGCCAGGCATAAATAACTAAAAAACTTAATACTATTTTTTTAAAAACAAAACAACGGGCACTGACTGAGCGCGATGGCCCAGTGACTGTGCACGACGGCGCACCTGGGCCGGCCCATTGAGTGTGCGCGCGTTGCGGGGGCAGGGTCGGCGGGGTGAGGACTAAAGTTTAGTCCCACCTCGCCCGCCAAACCATGCCGCGACCTGCTTATATACCAAGCTCCTACCACCGTTTCGAACTCCTCTGATTCCCGCCCCGCCCCGCCTCTGCCTCGTTGGTCTGTGCTGCAGGCCGTAGCTGGGCCGAAAGGCCGGCCCTTTCGCTACCCGGCTTGATCGGGCCGGACCGATTAAGCGCAGTTGTGGCCTGCAAGCACAGTAGGCATTTTTTACCATTGTTTTTTTCCTTCTATAAATTTTTCTTATAATTGTTTTTTTCCTTCTATAAATTTTTCTTATAGTGTTCCACCATTATCAGTAGGATGCATGCCAAGTTTTTTGTATTTTTCATCGCTTTATGAATGTTCTATAATTTTTTCGAATATGTCGACAAGTTGGCCTCCTTCTCCAGACCCCGTTTGGGCAGGACCGAAGGCCCCGTCCGAAAGGAGTTTTTTCCGACAGCCTTCAAATGTACCCACATTTTTATACTGTTCCACCATGATCATTAGGATGCATGAAAAGTTTTCTGGCTTTTTTATCGCTTTAAGAATTTTTCAGAGACCGTTCGAGTATGAGTGAAGGCCCCATGCATGCGTAACCGAGCACTGAATTTTCTCGTAACGTTGAAATGCATGTTTCCGTTTATTTTTTAAAGTTGCACGACTAACATCAAATTAAACATACGTTTTTTTCCAGATAAGCCATTCTGAGTTCATTCATAATTCAAACTACCTTACATAACAGTAAACATAACCGAGCACTGCTCTTACATAACTTAGACCGAAATTTAAATAAAAACCCTAAAACTAGACTACTCGTCATCGCTGGCGCCGGTGAGGTCGACGACCGGCGCCATACTGCCGGCCTCTCCTTCGCCGCTGTCGCCGCCATCATCGTCGTCGTCGTCGTCGCTGAAATCCCACCAGTTGTCTTCCCGCGCCTGCTGCTCCTGCACCGCCGCTATGGCCGCCAGCCGCTTTCGTTCCTCACGAGTGGCCACCGCCGCCGCCTTCTCTGCCGACTGGGCCAGCACCGCAAGTAGCCCTGGCATGTCGTCGGGGTCTCCGTCTTGCGCGAGGGCGGCCTGCGCCGGCGGGATCTCGACCAGCGCCGGGTCAGGGAGCGCCTGCTGTGCCGGGGCAGTGGGGGCGGCTGGAGGTGGGCCGTGGCGGCGGCGACCACGGGAAGTGCCGGCCTCGCCGGTAATGTCCCCGACGGTGCGGCCGGCCGCCGCATCCCTGAACGCGCCGAGGACGATGTCGAAGTTCTTCCCGTGCCACCACCTGCGTCGGGCCCTCCGGTTGTAGCGGCCGCCAGGGAACGCGTGGAGCTGCTGCCTCGTCAGCGGCGGTCCCATGGTGGGATGCCGTCCGCCCAGATCCTCCACGGCCACGGCACTTTGGCTGCCGGCGGCACCATCACGCCGAACCGGGCCAGATCCTCCGAGTCACCGACGGTGAGGCTCAGCGGCCAAACGCCGGTCGGCCACGCGTCCTCGTCGGAGTCGCTGGAAGACATTGCCGACGAGGAGAGGGAGATGGGTGGGCGAGGAGAGGAAGGGAGATGGGCGGGGCGAGGAAGATGGCACGGCGTGGTGAGGGCTGGCGCGGCCTTTTATAGACGGCGGGGGAGGGAGGTGAGCGGGCGAGCCGTCGGTGGCGTGCACCCCGAGGGAGAGGTGGGCGGCTGGCGGCACGCGCGACCGCGGTAGCGTGTGAAAGCGAGGCAGCGGCGGCATGTGAAGGCGCGGCGCGGCAGGTGAGGGATCGGTGGTGTGGGAAGGCGCGAGGACGGCAGGCGCGGCAGTGGAAGCGTCGGTGTCGTGCGGGCGGTCGCCGCAGCATCGGCAGCCGACCGGTCGCGTCAACTACCGGCCCAAGGCGGAAGGCTGGCGGCAGGCGCCCGGTCGCCGCACGCGCGACAGTGGACGGCGCGGACTACGAGGCTACCATGCTGGCGGCAGGCGCCCGGTCGCCCGCACGCGCGGCAGTGGACGGCGCGGACTACGAGGCTACCATGCTGGCGGCAGGCGCCCGGTCGCCCGCACGCGCGGCAGTGGAGGTCGCGGGCGGCACGAGATCTGCCGCGAGCAGTCGGCGCCTGCATGCGCGCCGCCAAAACTGCAAAGCAGTTAATGCACGATGGCACGGCCGTTCGTGCCGACTTTTTTTTTAAAAACACACCCTCACGGCTGTCAACTGCTCGGCTCGGCTTGCGCCCTCACGATTGCCAAGCGGCTCGGCTCGTCCCGCAGCCGCGTATACACAGGCGCGCGGGGGTATCGCCGCCGACGCGCGGGGGCAATTTTTTTACTTATGACGATCGTGCCCCTGGCAGCGAAGGGGTATGGGTGAATCTCAGCCCTTGATGTATTTAAGGGGGGTGTACCGAAGCAGAAGTGGAGTAGTTAACTGGGCAGAACAGTAGTCTATTTGGGCAGCCATAGAGCTGTCAGGTCCTGAACTTCAACAGAGACAACATTTGTGTGAGGCGATTGTGGAACTATAACAACAGGGCTCATACACATATCTTGGAACTGCTCCTCCACGGTAACAAAAGCTTCAGAATTAGGATGTTCTTTTATTTCCTTCACAAACTGGACATGAACTTCCTCAAAAAAAATCATAGCATGAAAATCCACAGTAGACACAGATAAATCCACTTTTTCCAAGTAGATGTACCGCCAGAAGTGCTAGCTGTGAGGTTTGTTTTGTCTAATAGTGGGCTTATCACCCTCTGATCCTCATTCAGTTCATCAACATCCATATGCTCTCTGCCCTTATGGTTATTGCCATTAGCTTGATTGTCAAGATCTGGACCATCTCCGTCATATGGATCACCCACCCTCTCCAATCTGCTCAAAATCTTAAATACACCAGTCCAATTCACATCAGTGAGAATTCCAAACATGATGCCACCTAAGCAAATACTTTCCAAGTGCACCATTTTGGGGGAATCCCCTCAATATAAAGCCAAATCCGAGACACCGACTACATCGGACTTGTGTTGTAAGGCGGGGGACGAGGCCCCTAAAGACGTTCTTGTGGCGCAAAGGCAATGCTTGGACAGAAATGCAATAAGGACCTTTAAAGGGCATGATTTCTTTATAAACCTCAAGCTTTTACATGCCGAGCAGCAACGAGAGGAACTAAAAGAATACAATGTAAACGAGTAAACCAAGAGGGAAGAAAAACAAGGCGGATATTATTATCGGGTGTTAGGAGCCCGGACCGCTTCCTGCTGCACGTATGCGCTTTTGAGCTGTTGACCAGTTTGTTGTCCTTAATGTAGATGACGGAAAAGGACTGATGCAGTCTTGGCCCATTATACGCCTCAAGCGTTTATTGGCCAAGCCCTTTTGAAGGAGGTCCTGCGGGAGTAGATGATGTGGTTTAGGCCATGTTGATGTAGTCATGCTGGCCGGTTCTTCGACAGAAACGTGCCAACATGGGGGCTCGAAGCCGCCTTGCTCTTTGGTCGAGCCGTTTGCATAAATTTTGGCTCCTTGACGGCCCAGCGAATTTTGAGTGCGAAATTATGCACCGTGACGACGTAATGCTCCAACCAAGGAGGGCGCGCCAGGAGCCCGTATCCCTATTTAGGGTGCGGGGGCACGTGGCCGTGGTTGACTTGCGTAGCCCGCGTGCGCTTCAAAGAGCTGGAGGCACGTTAACTGCTGCGGGCTGCCTGCTCGGACGCCTGTACCTCGGCTACAAAAGCCACAGTTTGCTCCACCATCCAAAGTGAGTGTTCACTATTGCCATTTACTGTGATGACACCGTTAGGTCCCGACATTTTAAGCTTGAGATAAGTGTAATGCAGGACTACATTGAAACGTGCAAAAGTTGTGCGCCCTAAGAGTGCGTGGTATCCACTTCGGAAGGGGATGATGTCGAAGATTAACTCTTCACTTCTGAAGTTCTCAAGTGAGCCAAAGACTACCTCCAGCATGACCATTCCGGTATAGCGGGCTTCCACGCCGGGAATGACACCTTTGAAGGTGGTGGAGTTCGACTTGATCCGGGATTAGTCGATGCCCATCTTCCTAATGATGTCTTCATAAATTTAGTTGAGGCTGCTCCCTCCGTCCATAAGGACACATGTCAGAGATAACCATCGACAATTGGGTCCAGGACAAGCGTCGCCGATCCGCCATGCCTGATGTTGGTCGGATGATCATGTTTGTCAAATGTGATGGGGTAAGCCGACCATGGGTTAAACTTCGGAGCAACCGACTCTAACGCGTAGATATCTCGAAATACACTCTTCCTCTCCTTTTTGGGGATATTGGTAATGTAGATCATATTGACCTCTGTAACCTCGTTAGGAAACTTCTTCTGGCCTCCATTATTGGGCCGCCGAGGTTCATCCTTGTCTTCGATGCGATTTTGGGCTTTACTTTGGCCCTCCGTTGCTACCTTGCCGGCCTGCTTAAAGACCCAGCAATTCCTATTAGTGTGGGTTGGTGGTTTGTCTTGGGTGTCATGGATTTGACACGACCGGTCCAGGATTCTATCAAGCTGGCTAGGTCCATCATTGTTCCCTTTAAAGGGCTTTCTTTTCTGTCCGGATCTAGGTATGGTGAACCCTGCATTGACTATTGCATCCTTTGTGTCACTCCCACCATTTTATGCTTGCACTTGTTCTCATTGCGGTTGAGCTTTCCATTGGCGTCTCGTGCTTCCGAGGTGCATGCCTCGCTGTTATGAGTACTTCAGGCGAGCCAGTTGTCTCCCCCCCCCAAGAAAAAGTGGGTCACGAGTGAAGTGACGGCTGTCATGGTTCTCAGCTTGTCTTGACCGAGCTGACGGGCAAGCCATTCGTCTCGGATATTATTTTTAAATGTCGCGATGGCTTCAACGTCGGATCAGTCAATGATCTGGTTCTTTTTGGTAAGGAACCTGTTCCAGAACTTCTAACATGATTCGCCTGGCTGCTGGGTGACACAGCTGAGGTCATCGACGTCTGGAGGTCGGACGTAAGTGCCTTGGAAGTTTGCTCGAAAGGCGTCTTCAAGGGCTTCCCAACTACTAATAGAATGGGATGCAGGTTGTTAAGCCAATGCCTAGCCGGCCCCTTTAGCTTGAGCGGCAAGTACTTGATGGCGTGGAGGTCATCTCCGTTGGCCATGTGTATGTGGAGAAGGAAATCCCCAATCCATACCGCTGGGTCTGTGGTGCCATCATATGATTCTATATTAATGGGTTTAAACCCTTCTGGGAACTGGTGTTCCATGACCCTACCTGTAAAACAGATGGGGTGGGATGGACCTCATGACCGGGTGGTATCCCGTCGGGGGTCAGGAGAGAGGCGTGTGCAGGCTTGATGTCGGACGTGGCCATTCCTGTCCATCCAGGCGTCATAGCCATCCATCCCGGCTGGCGCTCGTCCTCTTCATCCGTAAATGGACTGCGGAGGTGCCCTATTGACCTCAATGTGACGTCCAACATTGTGAGGGTCTAGGTAATCCACGGGGTCCTTGTCATAACGGTGTGCAGCCGGTCGAGAGTTGGTATTTTCCCGCGTTGGCCTGTCATGACCTCTAGGGGGTCGGTCGGGCTCATTGGCGGCTAGCTCTTCATCGAACTCGGGTAGTAGACACCTACGTGGATATGACTTTGGCGCACTACGGCGCCAGTCTTCTAAATCTTGCTCGGCCGAGAGCACTTTGACCCACATTTCATTCAGTGCGTCTGTATTAGTCTGCAGCTACCGCTGCTTCCATTTCATGCTCCGGGCCATGGCGATGAGGCGCTATCAGAAGCGTTTCTATTCGAAAGGGTCTTCGGAGATGATGTAGTCCTCGGTGTCGAGGCTCTCATCTTCCTCGGACTCCTGCATGTAGTTGTCATAGGCCCCTTCGAAGAGCTCGTCGGGATCTAAGTCCTCGAGGTTTCCTTCGGGACTGCCGTTATGTACTGGGTAGGCTTGAAAGTATTCACCCGTGTTATCAGCGTCGCCAGCTCCTGCATCGTCGCCATCAGCGGTGATGTTGTGCTGCGGGTTTCCTCGTTGTTGCCCCTGGCGCATTTGCTTCGACGTCTCAGAGGGGATTTGGGAGTGTCAACCATGTAGATATCATAGGTGGATGTTGCAGTCCACATGTCCGTGTTTACCAGGGGCGAAGTGTTTTTTGTGGGGCCATCGGTGTCTTCATCCATATATGTGGCCTCGTCATAGTCCAGCACATCAGTCAAATCATCGACTGTGGCGACTAGATGGGTGGTGGGTGGGTGTAAATTTCCCGATCGTCAGCTGTAAGTCTAATCCAATCGTAAACCGAAGTCTTGTCGTCCACAATAGACATTCTCTGTACATGGTCGAGCATCTTGTTGAGGTTGGACAATTCTTGGGAGTTCATCTCCTGGCTATAGGCAGGGCTAATTTGAAGTGTGCCCGATGTGTAGCTTGACGTGTTTTTGGCGTGAGGGGGATCCGCTAGTGATCCTGGATCCTGCGCCGTAGCCTGACGTGTTTTTGGCATGAAGAGGATTCAGAAGTGATCCTAGATCCTGCATCGTGGTCAACTCTAAGCCTGGCATTGCTTCAAAAGTGGAGGCCATATCTACGTCCGGGCAGGGGATCGAGGAGGGACCATTCGGAGTTGTTACGTGATACGTCTCCAACGTATCTATAATTTTTGATTGTTCCATGCTATTATATTATCCATGTTGGATGTTTTATATGCATTATTATGCTATTTTATATCAATTTTTGAAACTAACATATTAACCTAGTGCCAAGTGCCAGTTGTTGTTTCTTTCCTTGTTTTTGTCTTCTACAGAAAATATATACCAAACGGAGTCCAAATGGAATGAAACTTTTTAAGGATTTTTCTTGGACCAGAAGACACCCAGGAACCTTCGGGAGGAGGTCGGGGGGCCACCAGTTGGCGACAAGCTCACCAGGCACACCCCAGGGGGGAGCCCTGCAAGCTTGTGGCCCCCCGTGGCTCTCCTGACCCTAATCTCAGTTCTATAAATACCCAAATATTCCCTGTATACCAGAGGGCACACCAAAAATACTTTTCCGCCGCCGCAAGCTTCTGTTCTCGTGAGATCCCATCTTGGGGCCTTTTCCGCCGGGAGGGGGATTCAATCAGGGAGGGCTTCTATATCAACCTTGCTACCCTTCCAATGATGTGCATGTAGTTTACCAAAGACCTACGGGTCCATAGCTAGTAGCTAGATGGCTTCTTCTCTATCTTTGATCTTCAATACAATGTTCTCCACAGAAAAGCAACAGAAGCTACTTTTTATCACATAGTTCATCATAGAAAATCAATACAAATCAAATAGTTCAAGAAATAAAAACTCATATTTCATCACACGTCAAGCTAGGTGTTGCCCTTGAGCCTCCATAGGTGCTCCACCAGATCCTGCTGCAGTTGTTGATGCACCAGTGGGTCTCGGATCTCCTGACATGTATTGAGAAAGGCAGTCCAGGTTGTCGGTAGGTGGTGATCAACTTGGGCAAGAGGACTCTGCCTGTAATATGGTTCATTGTTAAACACTAGCTCTTCCTCCTCGCTCTCAATGATCATGTTGTGCAAGATGACACAACAAGTCATGACCTCCCACATTTGATCTTTCGACCAGGTCTGAGCGGGTACTGGACAATAGCAAATCAATATTGGAGCACACCAAATGCCCTCTCGACATCCTTCCTGCAAGCCTCCTGACACTTGGCAAAGTGGGAGTTCTTGCCTCCTGCCACAGGGTTTGAGATCGTCTTCACAAATGTGGACCATCTCGGATAGATGTCATCTGCTAGGTAGTATCCCTTGTTGTAGTGCCGCCCATTGACCTCGAAGTTCACCGGAGGAGAATTACCTTCAACAAGCTTGGCAACGACAGGGGAGCACTGCAGTACATTGATGTCATTTGAGTTCCTGGCATACCAAAGAAGGAGTGCCAAATCCAGAGGTCGTGTGTGGCCACTGCCTCAATTACCACACTGCAACCGCCTTTGGCGCCTTTGTACATCCCCTGCCAAGCAAAGTATTTTTGTATTTTTCGTTTAATAGATCTGAAAAAAAGCAAATGGAAATAGACCGCGAAGGCAAATATACTAAAGGCCGTAGGTTTCACTGGTGACTTCTCTCGAGAAAAATAGCAAACGGTGGATAAACAAATTACTGTTGGGCAATTGATAGAACTTCAAATACTCATGACGATATCCATACAATGATCATTATATAGGCATCACGTCCAAGATTAGTAGACCGACTCCTGCCTGCATCTACAACTATTACTCCACACATCGACCGCTATCCAGCATGCATCTAGTGTATTAAGTTCATGGAAAACAGAGTAATGCAATAAGAACGATGACATGATGTAGATAAGATCTATTTATGTAGAAATAGACCCCATCTTGCTATCCTTAATAGCTACGTGTCGGTTCCCCTTCTGTCACTGGGATCAAGCACCGTAAGATCGAACCCATCACAAAGCACTTCTTCAATTGCAAGATAAATATATCAAGTTGGCCAAACAAAACCCAAATATCGGAGAAGAAATACGAGGCTATAAGCAATCATGCATATAAGAGATCAAAGAAGACTCAAATAACTTACATGGATAAAAACATAGATCTGATCATAAACCCAAAGGTCATCGGATCCCAACAAACACACCGCAAAAAGAGTTACATCATATAGATCTCCAAGAGACCATTGTATTGAGAATCAAACGAGAGAGAGAAAGCCATCTAGCTACTAACTACGGACCCGTAGGTCTACAATGAACTACTCACGCATCACCGGGGAGGCACTACTGAGGATGATGAACCCCTCCATGATGGTGTCTAGATTAGATCTGGTGTTTCTGGAACTTGCGGTGGCTGGAATTGATTTTCGTCGACTCCCCTAGGGTTTCTGGAATATTGGGGTATTTATAGAGCAAAGAGGCGGTGCGGGAGGCCACCAAGGTGGACACAACCCACCTAGGCGCGCCCCAGGCATGCCCTGGTGGATTGTGTTCCCCTTGGAGCACCCCTCTAGTACTTGTTTGGCCCAACAGGTGTCTTCTGGTCCAGAAAAAATTCACAAAAAGTTTCACTGCGTTTGGACTCAGTTTGGCATTGATTTCCTGCGATGTAAAAAACAAGCAGAAAACAACAACTAGCACTGGGCACTATGTCAATAGGTTAGTACCAAAAAATGATATAAAATGATTGTAAAACATCCAAGAATGATAATATAACAACATGGAACGATAAAAAAAATTATAGATACGTTGGAGACGTATCAAGAGGGAGAAACACCATATGATCCAACTATATTAACAAAGCTTGTGATACATCAAGATCGTGCCAAATCACGAACATGACAGAGAGATCAAGCACATAGCTACTAGTACATACCCTCAACCCCGAGGGTGAATGATACCTCTTGAGCTTGCGTTGGGTTTTCCCTTGAAGAGCAAAGGGTGATGCAGCAAAGTAGAGTAAGTATTTCCCTCAGTTTGAGAACCAAGGTATCAATCCAGTAGGAGACAATGCACAAGTCACCGAATACCTACACAAACAATCAACAAACTTGCACCCGACACGATAAAGGGGTTGTTAATCCCTTCATGGTTACTTGCAAAAGTGAGATCTGATAGAGATAGATAAATGGTAAAGTAAATATTTTGGGTATTTTTGGTTTATAGATCGAAAAGTAAAAGATTACAAATTAAAGAAATGGCGAAAAAAATTGGCAAGTTGGGAACTAATATGATGTAAAATAGACCCGGGGGCCATAGGTTTCACTAGTGGCTTCTCTCAAGATAGTAAATATTACGGTGGGTGAACAAATTATAGTCGAGCAATTGATAGAAGATCGCATAATTATGACGATATCTAAGGCAATGATCATGAACATAGGCATCAAGTCCATGTCAAATAGACCAAAATGATTCTGCATTTACTACTATTACTCCACACATCGACCACTATCCAGCATGCATCTAGAGTATTAAGTTCATCAGGAACGGAGTAACGCATTAAGTAAGATGACATGATGTAGAGGAATTAACTCAAAAAATATGATGAAAACCCCATCTTTTTATCCTCGATGGCAACAATACAATACGTGCCTTGCAGCTCCTACTGTCACTGGGAAAGTACACCGCAAGATTGAATCCAAATCTAAGCACTTCTCCCATTGCAAGAAAAACTAATCTAGTAGGCCAAACAAAATCGAATTCGAAGAGACTTGCAAAGATATCAAATCATGCATGTAAGAATTCAGAGAAGACTCAAATAATATTCATAGATAATCTGATCATAAATCCACAATTCATCGGATCTCGGCAAACACACCTCAAAAGAATATTACATCGAATAGATCTCCAAGAACATCGAGGAGAACATGGTATTGAGAATAAAAGAGAGAGAAGAAGCCATCTAGCTACTAGCTATGGACCCATAGGTCTATGGTAAACTACTCATGCTTCATCGGAAGGGTAATGGTGTTGATATAGAAGCCATCCATGATCAAATCCCCCTCCGGTGGGACGCCAAAAGGCCCCTAGATGGGATCTCACGAGTACATAAGGTTGTGGCAGTGGAAAAGTGTTTTCGTGGCTCCCCCTGATGTTTTTCGGGTATAAGAGAATATATAGGCGAAGGAACTAGGTTAGTAGAGCTCTGAGGGGCCCACGAGGCAGGGGGTGTGCCCTACCCCCTGGGCGCACCCTCCACCCACGTGGCCGCCTCATTGAGTCTTCGACTTCACTTACAAGTCTCTTGGTTTGTTTCTGGTCCAAGAAAGATCATCGCGAAAGTTTCATTCCGTTTGGACTCCATTTGGTATCCCTTTTCCGCGAAAGACTAAAACAGGCAAAAAACATAAACTGGCACTAGGCCCTTGGTTAATAGGTTAGTCCCAAAAATAATATAAAATAGCATATAAATGCATATTAAACATCCAAATCAGATAATATAATAGCATGGAACAATTAAAAATTATAGATACGTTGGAGACGTATCAAGCATCCCCAAGCTTAATTCTTGCCCGTCCTCGAGTAGGTAAGTGATAAAAACAGAATTTTTGATGTGGACTGCTACCTAACGTTATTATCCATGCAATTCTCTTTATTGTGGCATGAGTGTTCATATCCGAAAGATGCAAAACAAAAGTTTAATATTGACATAAAAACAATAATACTTCAAGTATACTAATAAATCAATCATGTCTTCTCAAAATAACATGGCCAAAGAAAGCTATCCCTAGAAATCATATAGTCTGGCTATGCTCTATCTTTATCACACAAAATATCTAAATCATGCACAACCCCAATGACAAGCCAAGCAATTTTTTCATACTTTTGATGTTCTCAAACTTTTTCGACTCTCACGCAATACATGAGCATGAGCCATCGATATAGCACTATGGTGGAAGAGAATATGGTGGTTGTGGAAAAGACAAAAAAGGAGGAAGATAGTCGCACATCAACTAGGCGTATCAACGGGCTATGGAGATGCCCATCAATAGATATCAATGTGAGTGAGTAGGGATTGCCATGCAACGGATGCACTAGAGCTATAAGTGTATGAAAGCTCAAAAAGAAACTAAATGGGTGTGCATCCAACTTGCTTGGTCACGAAGACCTAGGGAAATTTGAGGAAGCCCATCATTGGAATATACAAGCCAAGTTCTATAATGAAAAATTCCCACTAGTATATGAAAGTGACAAAATAGGAGACTCTCTATTATGATCATGGTGCTACTTTGAAGCACAAGTGTGGAAAAAGGATAGTAGCATTGCCCCTTCTCTCTTTTTCTCTCATTTTTTCTTTTTTTCTTTTTTTCTTTTTTTCTTTCTTTTCTTTCTTTTGTTTCTTTTTTTCTTTATTTTTCGTCCGGAGTCTCATCTGGACTTGGGGGGGGGGGGAATCATAGCCTCCATCATCCTTTCCGCACATGGGACAATTCTCTAATAATGAAGATCATCACACTTTTATTTACTTACAACTGAAGAATTACAACTCAATGCTTAGAACAAAAATATGTCTCGATGTGAATGCCTCCGACGGTGTACCGGGATGTGTAATGAATCATGAGTGACATGTATGAAAGAATTATGAAAGGTGGCTTTGCCACAAATACGATATCAACTACATGATCATGCAAAGCAATATGACAATGATGGAGCGTGTCATAATAAACGGGATGGTGGAAAGTTGCATAGCAATATATCTCAGAATGGCTATGGAAATGCCATAATAGGTAGGTATGGTGGCTGTTTTGAGGAAGGTATATGGTGGGTGTATGGTATGGGGGAAAGTTGCGCGGCACAAGAGAGGCTAGCAATGGTGGAAGGGTGAGAGTGCGTATAATCCATGGACTCAACATTAGTCATAAAGAACTCACATACTTATTGCAAAAAATATATTAGTTATCGAAACGAAGTACTACCCGCATGATCCTAGGAGGATAGATTGGTAGGAAAAGTCCATTGCTCGTCCCCGACCGCCACTCATAAGGAAGACAATCAAAAAATAAATCATGTTCCGACTTCATCACATAACGATTCACCATACATGCATGCTACGGGAATCACAAACTTTAACACAACTATCTCTCAAATTCACAACTATCACTAGCATGAATCTAATATAACTATCTTCATATCTCATAACAATCATAAAGAATCAAACTTCTCATAGTATTCAATGCACTTTATATGAAAGTTTTTATTATATCCATGTTGGATGTCTATCATATTAGGACTAAATTTATAACCCAAGCAAATTACCATGCTGTTCTAAAAGACTCTCAAAATAATATAAGTGAAGCATGAGAGTTCAACAATTTGTATAAAATAAAGCCACCACCATGCTCTAAAAAGATATAAATGAAGTACTAGAGCAATTTTGCCTAGCTCAAAAGATATGAGTGAAGCACATAGAGTATTCTAATAAATCATGAGTCATGCGTATCTCTCTCAAAAGGTGTGTACAGAAAGGATGATTCTGGTAAACTAAAAAGCAAATACTGAAATCATACAAGACGCTCCAAGAAAAACACATATCATGTGGTGAATAAAAATATAGCCTCAAGTAAAGTTACCGATAGACGAAGACGAAAGAGGGGATGCCTTCCGGGGCATCCCCAAGCTTAGGCTTTCTGTTGTCCTTGAATATTACCTTGGGGTGCCTTAGGAATCCACAAGCTTAGGCTCTTGCCACTCCTTATTCCATAGTCCATCAAATTCTTACCCAAAACTTGAAAACTTCACAACACAAAACTCAACAGAAAATCTCATGAGCTCCATTAGTATAAGAAAACAAATCACCATTTTAAGGTACTGTTGCAAACTCATTCTTTATTTATATTGGTGTAATATCTATTATATTCCAACTTTTCCATGGTTCATACCCCCGATACTACCCATAGATTCATCAAAATAAACAAACAACACGCGAAAAATAGAATCTGTCAAAAACAGAACAGTCTGTAGCAATCTGTAACTCTAGAATACTTCTGTAACTCCAAAAATCCTGAGAAATTAGGAAACCTTGAGAAATTTGTGTACAAATCTAGAGCAAAAATAATCAGATCAAAATCACGTATATGTGAATCATGAAAACTATTTTCCTGGGTGCAAAAGTTTCTGATTTTTAGCAGGATCAACACAACTATCACCGTAAGCTATCCTAAAGGTTTAACTTGGCACAAACACTAACTAAAACATAAAACCTTATCTAACCAGAGGCTAGATGAATTATTTATTACTAAACAGGAACAGAAAGCAAGGAACAAAAATAAAGTTGGGTTGCCTCCCAACAAGCGCTATCGTTTAACGCCCTTAGCTAGGCATAAAAAAGCAAATAGATCTAGGTATTGTAATTCTTATCTAAAGCACTTATTTTTCTATTTTGTGAAAGTATGTGGCCATTAATTGTGGAAGAGAGATTAATCACACTTCAAAAATTTGCATCTAAACTAGCCTTCATCTCTTTAATAATTTCATTCTGATAAAAGCACAAAAGAGCAGTGGACTCAACATTTTGACTTTTGGGGTGCCCAAATATTGCTTTCATCTTTTCATAAGTATCGATAGCATGTCCTTAAAGAAAACCTTCTTCAAATATATAATCTAAAAGCTGCTTAAAAGAAGAGGGTAAGCTAACATAAAAACTTTTCAAGTATATCTCAATTTGATAATGAGGCACATAACTAGTTCGGATAATTAATAGTCTATCCCAAGCATCTTTCAAAGATTCATGAAGCAAATAACGAAAAATTTCGGGGTCATCTTCATGAAAATTGTTAAAACTCTCATTAATTACCCTGGCAGGTCTTTCCGTAGCATCATTATTTAGGAGCTTAGAGATAACAGAGGGGCTATCCAAAGAAAAACCCGGGAGAAAACCCTTAGACCCTTTTGATTCGGCCATAATGATAGGAAGGCAAGCTTAAGTGAATGAGAGGGCAGCGAGAGAAAAGGCAAATCTTTTCGAAAATCATTTTAGAGGTGGGGGAGAGGTAAATGAGAGGCGACTGGCAAATAATGTAATGCAAGAGATGAGAGTTTATGATGGGTACTTGGTATGTCTTGACTTGGCATAGATCTCCCCGGCAACGACGCCATAAATTCTTCCTGCTACCTCTTGAGCTTGTGTTGGTTTTTCCCTTGAAGAGGAAAGGGTGATGCAGCAAAGTAGAGTAAGTATTTCCCTCAGTTTGAGAACCAAGGTGTCAATCCAGTAGGAGACAACGCACAAGTCACCGAATACCTGCACAAACAATCAACAAACTTGCACCCAACGCGATAAAGGGTTGTCATCCCTTCACGGTTACTTGCAAAAGTGAGATATGATAGAGATAGATAAATGGTAAAGTAAATATTTTTGGTATTTTTGGTTTATAGACCGAAAAGTAAAAGATTGCAAATTAAAGAAATGGCGACAGAAATTGGCAAGTTGGAAACTAATATGATGTAAAATAGACCCGGGGGCCATAGGTTTCACTAGTGGCTTCTCAAGATAGTAAATATTACGGTGGGTGAATAAATTAATGTCGAGCAATTGATAGAAGAGCGCATAATTATGATGATATCTAAGGAAATGATCATGAACATAGGCATCACGTCTGTGTCAAGTAGACCGAAACAATTCTGCATCTACTATTATTACTCCACACATCGACCGCTATCTGACATGCATCTAGATTATGAAGTTCATAAAGAACGGAGTAACGCATTAAGTAAGATGACATGATGTAGAGGAATTAGCTCAAGCAATATGATCAAACCCCCATATTTTTATCCTCAATGGCAAAATACAATACGTGCCTTGCTGCCCCTACTGTCACTAGGAAAGGACACCACAAGATTGAACACAAAACTAAGTACTTCTCCCATTGCAAGAAAAACCAATCTAGTAGGCCAAACTAAACCGATAATTCTAAGAGACTTGCAAAGATATCAAATCATGCATATAAGAATTCAGAGAAGACTCAAATAATATTCATTGGATCTCGGCAAACACACCGCAAAAGAATATTACGTCGAATAGATATCCAAGAACATTGAGGAGAACATGGTATTGAGAATCAAAGAGAGAGAAGAAGCCATCTAGATACTAGCTATGGACCCATATCTCTGTGGTAAACTACTCACGCTTCATCGGAAGGGTAATGGTGTTGATGTAGAAGCCCTCCGTGATCGAATCCCCCTCCAGCAGGACGTCGGAAAAGGCCCCTAGATGGGATCTCACGGGTACAGAAGGTTGTGGCAGTGGAAAAGTGTTTCGTGGCTCCCCCTGATGTTTTTGGGGTATAAGAGAATATATAGGCGAAGGAACTAGGTAAGGAGAGCTCTGAGTGGCCCACGAGGCAGAGGGGGCACGCCCTCCACCCTCGTGGCCGCCTCGTTGAGTCTTCGACTTCATCTAGAAGTCGCCAGGTTTGCTTCTGGTCCAAGAAAGATCATCACGAAAGTATCATTCCGTTTGGTATTCCTTTTCTGCGTAGCTCTAAAATAGGCAAAAAACAGAAATTGGCACTAGGCCCTCGGTTAATAGGTTAGTCCCAAAAATAATATAAAATAGCATATAAATGCATATTAAACATCCAAACAGATAATATAATAGCATGGAACAATAAAAAATTACAGATATGTTGGAGACGTATCAGTGAACTACTCCCTCCTCATCATGGAGACCGCTGGGATGCTGAAGATGGCCTCCGGTGATGATTTCCCCCTCCGGGAGGGTGCCGGAAAGGGCTGTAGATGATATCATGGAGGTAAAGAGGCTTGCAGTGGCGGAGTCATAGTTCTAGGGTTATTTCCGGTCGTTTCTCTATTTATAGGATTTTTTGGTGTCGGTCTCATGCGAAAATGGGCTAAGATGGGCCCACGAGGCACCGGCGAGCCCACCCCCTGGGCGCGCCCTGTTGGCTTGTGGGCACCTCGTGGCTCTTCTGGTCCTCCCACAAAGCTTCGGGGGTCTCTTTTGTTCCAAAAAAATCGTCAAAAAGTTTCAACCCATTCCAAGAACTTTTATTTCTACACAAAACACAACACCATGGTAGTTTTGCTGAAAACAACGTCAGTCCGGGTTTATTCCATTCAAATCATACCAAAACCATATAAAATTTTTTTAGACATGGCATGAATACTTCATAAATTATAGATACGTTGGAGACGTATCATAGGCACACAAGCAACCCGTTGCAAGGAAGGAAAGAGCAAGAGTTAGGGCTAAATGCTCGAGTTACAATTGTTGACTCAAAATTGCAAGCCGAAGAAGCATTCTTGTGACCCGACCATATGTATGGTTTACTTTCCAATACCAGATATAAATAATTAGGCATAAAAATCCAAAAATACCCTCATGCAATAGTTCATAAAGTTAGGGTTTAATAATTTATGTCACTTCAAGCACTGGCCATGAACAAACTAATCGCACAATACTCTACTCTAGGCCCATAATGGTGACGTGATATGAATTCGATGTTCGCATATCACCACTAGAGAATTACAAAACAACATAATATCAAAATATTGAACTATATCCAACTTCACAAGATTAATAACAACAAGGTTTATCCCATTTCCTCAAGAATGTAACGGTGTGCTCACAACACATCAGAAAGATCCTGATCAGTGGAGATGAATATGCGAATAACAATCTGAACATATGAATTTTTCACCAATAAAACTTGTAAGCATCAACTACAAGGGGTAATTAACTTAGAAATTATACTCGGCAAAGGGTGTGAGGTAAAAGTTCATTTGACGACAATGTTGAGGTAGATGTTGACGTAGATGATGATTGGAGTGTTTGATGATGGCGATGACTTTGAATTCCCCCTCCCAAAGAGATGGGTCTATGACAGAATTAGCCCGCCGGAGGGTAAAAGTGCTCTGCCTCGAGAAGGTGGCAAAAAACCCCTCACTGATTTTAGGTCAGATGAAAAAAATGTCAAATGGAGCCAGGTGTTCCATGCAACCTAGGGGGTGCGTGGAGGCTCTGTGCCCCCGTCCTATCTTGTGGCTCATGTCTCCCTTTCTTCTGAAAGAACTTCTGGTATTTTTGGAGCTCCAAAATTTTGTTTTTTCTTCTTGTACAATTTTGCTCATGTTTTCATAATTTCCTGGAAAATTCCCTCTTTGTGTGTTTCATGCAAATTGAAAAGGAAAAAAATATTATAATTGAGCTACAATGTGTAAAATGTAGATAATAAAGAGAAAATTATAATAAGAAATAGTGATGCAAAATGGATGCATCACCAAGCACTTCGGTGAGGTTTTCTCCCTCAGCTATATTATTGTCTTCACTCTGATACCATATTAAGCCCCATCTCATAGTTCACTGACATGCGTGTTGGGAAACACAGTAATTTCAAAAAAATTCATACGATCATGCAAGATCTATCTAGGTGATGCATAGAAATGAGAGGGGAGAGTGTGTCCACATACCCTCGTAGACAAAAAAAGGAAGTGTTTCAATAACGGGGTTGATGTAGTCGAACTTCTTCACGATCCAACCGATCAAGTACCGAATGTACGTCACCTCCGTGTTCAGCACACGTTCAAGTCGATGACATCTCTCGTGCTCTTGATCTAGTTGAGGGCGAGGGTGAGTTCCGTCAGCATGATGGCGTGACGATGGTGATGATGATGCTACCGGCGCAGGGCTTTGCCTAAGCACTACGATGGTATGATCGACGTGTGTAACTGTGGAGGGGGCCACCGCACACGGTTAAAAGAAACTTGTGTATCTTTTGGGTGCCCTCTGCCCACATATATAAAGGAGGGAGGGAGGGAGGCCGGCCCCTAGGGGTGCGGCTAGAGTATGGATTCCTACTAGGACTTCCAAGTCCTAGTAGGAATCCCTTTCCCCTTTGGAGTAGGAGAGAAGGAAAGAGGGAAAGAGAGAGGAAAGGGCAAGGGGGGCGCCGCCCCCTTCCCCTAGTCCAATTCGGACCCATGGGGAGAGGGGCACCACATCCCCTTTGGCCTGCCTCCTCCTTTCCCATATGGCCCAATAAGGCCCATTACTTCTCTCGGTGAATTCCCGTAACTCTCCGGTACTCCGAAAAATACCCGAATCACTCGGAACCTTTCTGATGTCTGAATATAGCCTTCCAATATATGAATATTTACGTCTCGACCATTTCGAGACTCCTCATCACATCCGTGATCTCATTTGGGACTCCGAACAAACTTCGGTCATCAAAACACATAACTCAGAATACAAAACATCATCGAACGTTGAGCATGCGGACCCTACGGGTTCGAGAACTATGTAGACTTGACCGAGACACATCTCCGATCAATAACCAATAGCGAAACCTAGATGCTCATAATTAGCTCCTACATATTCTAAGAAGATCTTTATCGGTCAAACCGCATAACAACATACGTTGTTCCCTTTGTCATTGGTATGTTACTTGCCCGAGATTTGATCGTAGGTATCATCATACCTTGCTCAATCTCATTACCGGCAAGTATCTTTACTCGTTCTGTAATGCTTCATCCCGCAACTAACTCATTAGTCACATTGCTTGCAAGGCTTATAGTGATGAGCATTACCAAGAGGGCCTAGAGATACCTCTCCGAAACACGGAGTGACAAATCCTAATTTCAATCTATGCCAACCCAACAAACACATTCAGAGACACCTATAGAGCATCTTTATAATCACCCAGTTATGTTGTGATGTTTTATAACACACAAGGTGTTCCTCCGGTATTCGGGAGTTGCATAATCTCATAATCTGAGGAACGTGTATAAGTCATGAAGAAAGTAGTAGCAATGAAACTGTAACAATCATAATGCTAAGCTAACAGATGGGCTTGTCCATCACATCATTCTCCTAATGATGTGATCCCGTTCATCAAATGACAACACATGTCTATAGTGAGGAAACATAACCATCTGCTAGGTAGTATCCCTTGTTGTAATGCCGCCCATTGACCTCGAAGTTCACCGGAGGAGAATTACCTTCAACAAGCTTGGCAAAGACAGGGGAGCACTGCAGTACGTTGATGTCATTATGAGTTCCTGGCATACCAAAGAAGGAGTGCCAAATCCAGAGGTCGTGTGTGGCCACTGCCTCAATTACCACACTGCAACCGCCTTTGGCGCCTTTGTACATCCCCTGCCAAGCAAAGTATTTTTGTATTTTTGGTTTAATAGATCTGAAAATAAAAGCAAATGGAGATAGACCGCGAAGGCAAATATACTAAAGGCCGTAGGTTTCACTGGTGACTTCTCTCGAGAAAAATAGCAAACGGTGGATAAACAAATTATTGTTGGGCAAATGATAGAACTTCAAATACTCATGACGATATCCAGACAATGATCATTATATAGGCATCACGTCCAAGATTAGTAGACCGACTCCTGCCTGCATCTACAACTATTACTCCACACATCGACCGCTATCCAGCATGCATCTAGTGTATTAAGTTCATGGAAAACAGAGTAATGCAATAAGAACGATGACATGATGTAGATAAGATCTATTTATGTAGAAATAGACCCCATCTTGCTATCCTTAATAGCAGCAATACATACGTGTCGGTTCCCCTTCTGTCACTGGGATCAAGCACCGTAAGATCAAATCCATCACAAAGAACCTCTTCCCATTACAAGATAAATAGATCAAGTTGGCCAAACAAAACCCAAATATTGGAGAAGAAATATGAGGCTATAAGCAATCATGCATATAAGAGATCAAAGAAGACTCAAATAACTTACATGGATAAAAACATATATCTAATCATAAACTCAAAGGTCATCGGATCCCAACAAACACACCGCAAAAAGAGTTACATCATATAGATCTCCAAGAGACCATTGTATTGAGAATCAAACGAGAGAGAGAAAGCCATCTAGCTACTAACTACTAACCCGTAGGTCTACAATGAACTACTAACGCATCACCGGAGAGGCACCAATGAGGATGATGAACCCCTCTATGATGGTGTCTAGATTAGATCTAGTGTTTCTGGAACTTGCGGTGGCTGGAATCGATTTTTGTCGACTCCCCTAGGGTTTCTGGAATATTGGGGTATTTATAGAGCAAAGAGGCGGTGCGGGAGGCCACCAAGGTGGGCACAACCCACCTGGGCACTCCTGGGCTCCCAGGCATGCCCAGGTGGATTGTGTTCCGCTCGGAGCACCCCTCTAGTACTTCTTTGGCCCAACAGGTGTCTTCTGATCCAGAAAAAATTCACAAATTTTTTCACTGCGTTTGGACTCAGTTTGGCATTGACTTCCTGCGATGTAAAAAACAAGCAGAAAACAGCAACTAGCATTGGGCACTATGTCAATAGGTTAGTACCAAAAATGATATAAAATGATTGTAAAACATCAAAGAATGATAATATAATAATATGGAACGATAAAAAAATTATAGATACGTTGGAGACGTATCAAGAGGGAGAAACACCATATGATCCAACTATATTAACAAAGCTTGCGATACATCAAGATCGTGCCAAATCACGAACATGACAGAGAGATCAAGCATATAGCTACTAGCACATACACTCAACCCCGAGGGTGAATGATACCTCTTGAGCTTGTGTTGGGTTTTCCCTTAAAGAGCAAAGGGTGATGCAGCAAAGTAGAGTAATTATTTCCCTCAGTTTGAGAACCAAGGTATCAATCTAGTAGGAGACGGCGCACAAGTCACCGAATACCTGCACAAACAATGAACAAACTTGTACCCAACGCGATAAAGGGGTTGTTAATCCCTTCATGGTTACTTGCAAAAGTGATATATGATAGAGATAGATAAATGGTGAAGTAAATATTTTGGGTGTTTTTGGTTTATAGATCGGAAAGTAAAAGATTGCAAATTAAAGAAACAGCGACAAAAATGGGCAAGTTGGGAAATAGACCCGGGGGCCGTAAGTTTCACTAGTGGCTTCTCTCAAGATAGTAAATATTACGGTGGTTGAACAAATTATAGCCGAGCAATTGATAGAAGATCGTATAATTATGACGATATCTAAGGCAATGATCATGAACATAGGCATCACGTCCATGTCAAGTAGACCGAAATGATTCTGCATCTACTACTATTACTCCACACATCGATCGCTATCCAGCATGCATCTAGAGTATTAAGTTCATCAAGAACGGAGTAACGCATTAAGTAAGATGACATGATGTAGAGGTTAACTCAAAAAATATGATGAAAACCCCATCTTTTTATCCTCGATGGCAATAATACAATACGTGCCTTGCTGCCCCTACTGTCACTGGGAAAGGACACCGCACGACTGAATCCAAATCTAAGCACTTCTCCCATTGCAAGAAAAACCAATCTAGTAGGCCAAACTAAACCGATAATTCGAAGAGACTTGCAAAGATATCAAATCACGCATATAAGAATTCAGAGAAGACTCAAATAATATTCATAGATAATCTAATCATAAATCCACAATTCATCGGATCTCAGCAAGCACACCTCAAAAGAATATTACATCGAATAGATCTCTAAGAACATCAAGGAGAACATGGTGTTGAGAATCAAAGAGAGAGAAGAAGCCATCTAGCTACTAGCTATGGACCCATAGGTCCGTGGTAAACTACTCACGCTTCATCGGAAGGCTAATGGTGTTGATGTAGAAGCCATCCATGATCGAATCCCCCTCCGGTGGGATGCCAAAAAGGCCCTTAGGTGGGATCTCATGGGTACAGAAGGTTGTGGCGGTGGAAAAGCATTTTCGTGGCTCCCCCTAATGTTTTTGGGGTATAAGAGAATATATAGGCGAAGGAACTAGGTACATAGAGCTCTAAGGGGCCCATGAGGCAGGGGGTGTGCCCTACCCCCTGGGCACGCCCTCCACCCTCGTGGCCGCCTCATTGAGTCTTTGACTTCACTTCCAAGTCTTTTGGTTTGCTTCTGGTCCAAGAAAGATCATCGCGAAAGTTTCATTCCGTTTGGACTCCATTTGGTATTCCTTTTCCGCGAAACTCTAAAACAGGCAAAAAACAGAAATTGGCACTGGGCCCTTGGTTAATAGGTTAGTCCCAAAAATAATATAAAATAGCATATAAATGCATATTAAACATCCAAAGCAGATAATATAATAGCATGGAACAATTAAAAATTATAGATACGTTGGATACGTATCAAGCATCCCCAAGCTTAATTCTTGCCCGTCCTTGAGTAGGTAAGTGATAAAAACAGAATTTTTGATGTGGAATGCTACCTAATGTGATTATCCATGCAATTCTCTTTATTGAGGCATGAATGTTCATATCCGAAAGATTCGAAACAAAAGTTTTAATATTGACATAAAAACAATAATACTTCAAGTATACTAATAAAGCAATCATGTCTTCTCAAAATAACATGGCCAAAGAAAGCTATCCCTACAAATCATATAGTATGGCTATGCTCTATCTTTATCACACAAAATATTTAAATCATGCACAACCCCAATGACAAGCCAAGCATTTTTTTCATACTTTTGATGTTCTCAAACCTTTTCAACTCTCACGCAATACATGAGCGTGATCCATGGATATAGCACTATGGTGGAAGAGAATATGGTGGTTGTGGAGAAGACAAAAAAGGAGGAAGATAGTCTCACATCAACTAGGCGTATCAACGGGCTATGGAGATGCCCATCAATAGATATCAATGTGAGTGAGTAGGGATTGCCATGCAACGGATGCACTAGAGCTATAAGTGTATGAAAGCTCAAAAAGAAACTAAGTGGGTGTGCATCCAACTTGCTTGCTCACTAAGACCTAGGGAAATTTGAGGAAGCTCATCATTGGAATATACAAGCCAAGTTCTATAATGAAAAATTCCCACTAGTATATGAAAGTGACAAAATAGGAGACTCTCTATCATGATCATGGTGCTACTTTGAAGCACAAGTGTGGAAAAAGGATAGTAGCATTGCCTCTTCTCTCTTTTCTCTCATTTTTTTCTTTTTTTCCTTTTTCTTTTTTTCTTTTCTTTCTTTTTTTCTTTTTTCTTTATTTTTCGTCCGGAGTCTCATCCGGACTTGTGGGGGAATCATAGCCTCCATCATCCTTTCCTCACATGGGACAATGCACTAATAATGAAGACCATCACACTTTTATTTACGTACGACTCAAGAATTACAACTCAATGCTTAGAACAAAAATATGTCTCTATGTGAATGCCTCCGACGGTGTACCGGGATGTGTAATGAATAAAAAGTGACATGTATGACAGAATTATGAAAGGTGTCTTTGCCACAAATACGATGTCAACTACATGATCATGCAAAGCAATATGACAATGATGGAGCGTGTCATAATAAACAGGATGGTGGAAAGTTGCATGGCAATATATCTCAGAATGGCTATGGAAATGCCATAATAGGTAGGTATAGTGGCTGTTTGATGACCCACGAGTATAGGGGATCAATCGTAGTCCTTTTGATAAGTAATAGTGTCGAACCCAACGAGAAGCAGAAGGAAATGAGAAGCGGTTTTCAGTAAGGTATTCTCTGCAAGCACTGAAATTGTAGGTAATAGATAGTTTTGTGATAAGATAATCTGTAACGGGTAACAAGCAATGAAAGTAAATAAGGTGCAACAAGGTGGCCCAATCCTTTTTGTAGCAAAGGACAAGCCTGGACAATTTCTTATAATGAGAAAAGCGCTCCCGAGGACACATGGGAATTATCGTCAAGCTAGTTTCATCACACTCATATGATTCACGTTCTTTACTTTGATAATTTGATATGTGGGTGGACCGGTACTTTGGTACTGCCCTTTCTTGGACAAGCATCCCACTTATGATTAACCCCTATTGCAAGCATCCGCAACTACAAAAGAAGTATTAAGGTAAACCTAACCATAGCATGAAACTAGTGGATCCAAATCAGCCCCTTACGAAGCAACGCATAAACTAGGGTTTAAGCTTCTGTCACTCTAGCAACCCATCATCTACTTATTATTTCCCAATGCCTTCCTCTAGGCCCAAATAATGGTGAAGTTTCATGTAGTCTACGTTCACATAACACCACTAGAGGAGAGACAACATACATCTCATCAAAATATCGAACGAATACCAAATTCACATGACTACTAATAGCAAGACTTCACCCATGTCCTTAGGAACAAATGTAACTACTCACAAAGCATATTCATGTTCATAATCAGAGGAGTATTAATATGCATTAAGGATCTGAACATAAGATCTTCCACCAAGTAAACCAATTAGCATCAACTACAAGGAGTAATCAACACTACTAGCAACCCACAAGTACAAATTTGTGGTTTTGGATACAAGATTGGATACAAGAGATGAACTATGGTTTGAGAGGAGATGGTGCTGGTGAAGGTGTTGATCGAGATTGACCCCCTCCCGATGAGAGGATCGTTGGTGATGACGGTGGTGATGATTTGCCCCTCCCGGAGGGAAGTTTCCCCGGCAGAACAGCTCCGCCGGAGCCCTAGATTGGTTCTGCCAAGGTTCCGCCTCATGGCGGTGGAGTTTCATCTCGTAAGCTTGCTTATGATTTTTTTCCATTATAAAAGACCTCATATAGCAGAAGATGGGCATCGGAGGGCCACCAGGAGGCCCACGAGATAGGGGCGCGCCCAGTAGGGGGGCACCCTCCTGGCCAGGGTGTGGGCCCCCTCCGGTACTTTATTTGCTCAATAATTATTATTAAATCCAAAAATGACTTTCGTGGAGTTGCAGGTCTTTTGGAGCTGTGCAGAATAGGTTTCCAATATTTGCTCCTTTTCCAGCCAGAATCCCAGCTGCCGGCATTCTCCCTCTTCATGATAAACCTTGCAAAATAAGAGAGAATAACCATAAGTATTGTGACATAACGTGTAATAACATCCCATAATGCAATAAATATCGATATAAAAGCATGACACAAAATGGACGTATCAACTCCCCCAAGCTTAGACCTCGCTTGTCCTCAAGCGGAAGCCGATATCGAGAAATATGCCCACATGTTTAGAGATAGAGGTGTCGATAAAAATAAAATACGGACATGAGGGCATCATGATCATTCTTATAACAGCAACATATATACATTTTGTCATATGATTTCTTATTCTCAAGTAACAATCTATTCACAATATCAAGTATGGTTCAGAAACTTCATTGAAAACTAACAAACTATAATCTCAGTCATTGAAGCAATTGCAATTTATCATAACATCAGAAAGAGTCAAGAGTAGAGCTTTTCAGCAAGTCCACATACTCAACTATCATATAGTCTTCTATAATTGCTAACACTCACGCAATACTTATGGTTATGGAGTTTTAATCGTACACTGAGAAAGATAGGGGCTTATAGTGTTGCCTCCCAACGCATTCACCTTTGGGTGATGTCAACAATAATAGTTCATGCTAACGAACATCCAATTGGATATATATATATATATATATATATATATATATATATATATCAGGATCTTTCCAACACGAGGTTCTTGCTAAAAGATAAAATGAAAAAGGTAAAGGTGGAGATCACCTTGACTCTTGCATAAAGTAAAAGACATAAAGTAAAAGATAGACCCTTCGCAGAGGGAAGCAGAGGTTGTCATGCGCTTTTACAGTTGGATGCACAAAATCTTAATGCAAAAGAACATCACTTTATATTGCCACTTGTATATGGACCTTTATTATGCAGTCCGTCGCTTTTATTGCTTCCATAACAAGATCGTATAAAGCTTATTTTCTTCACACTAATAAGTCATACATATTTATAGAGCAATTTTTATTGCATGCACCGATGACAACTTACTTGAAGGATCTTACTCAATCCATAGGTAGATATGGTGGACTCTCATAGCAAAACTGGGTTTAGGGATATTTGGAAGCACAAGTAGTATCTCTACTTGGTGCTAGGAATTTTTGGCTATCATGAGGTGGAAAGGCAAGCTCAAAATGTTGAACGATCCATGACAATATACTTTAACTAGGATGTGAGAAAACATAAACCATTACGTTGTCTTCCTTGTCCAACATCAACTCTTTAGCATGTCATACTTTGATGAGTGCTCACAATTATAAAAGATGTCCAAGATAGTATATTTATATGCGAAAACCTCTCTTTCTTTATTACTTCCTATTAATTGCAACTATGACCAAAACTATGTTTGTCAACTCTCAACAACTTTTAAGCCTCATACTTTCTATATGTGAAGTCATTAATATCCATAAGATCAATATGAACTCTTTTATTTCTTTTTATTCTTTCTATTTTTCTCAAGATCATAGCAAGATAGCAAAGCCCTTGACTCAACACTAATCTTTATTATAGATAGCTCACGGACTCGATTACATAGAAGGATCACAAAGCAAGACTCAAAACTAATTCATACCAAAACCTTATTCTACTAGATCTAGATATTACCAAAAGGGTCGAACTAAGTAAAACGGTAAAGATAGGAGTGTGATGGTGATACAATACCGGGGCACCTCCCCCAAGCTTGGCAGTTGCCAAGGGGAGTGCCCATACCCATGTAATTATGTCCTCGGAGGTGATGAAGAAGGAATTGTTGATGATGTAGGCTTGCTTCTCAGCTTACGCTTGAGAATGGAATTTTGCTCCCTTAGATCATCGATCTCCTGCTCAAGGCTTAATATTCTTTTGCATAGCTCCTGCTTGTTTTCCTGCAAGAGGCAAAAAGGGATAGACTCGATCTTGGTCTTCTTTGCCCTATCAGGGAGGCTTGACTTTTTAAACTCCATGTGCATATCCCCAGGTTGAGGTAACAAGACTTCGGCTTTATCTGAGCTCGTCTCCTCCTTTCCCTTAGGCTCATAGAGGCCTCCTCCTCAGTGATCCAGCCACAATGATCCAAGTCCCCGTAGACTTCAGGGTCTGCAAGGTAATCAGCCACATAGCTTTCTCCCTCTGAATCCTAGGATGACATGTTGCTCAAATCTGTGACAGAAACAACTCGAAACAAAAACAGAAGATTTTTGCGTGATACGGTGGTCAAAACTTTTGGGAGATTATATAATGAATTTTTACCGACCAAAAGGAGTATCGTGCAAGAAAACGGAGTCCGGGAGGCACACGAGGTGCCCACGAGACAGGGGGGCGTGCCCAGTAAGGGTGGGCGCGCCCTCCACCCTCGTGGAGGCCTCGTGTCCTTCCCAGATTACTTCTTGCTTCCATAAATTTTTAAATATTCCAAAACAAAGGAAAATTGCCATCAGAACTTTTTTTTGAGTCGGTTTACTTACCGTACCATTTACCTATTCCTTTTTGGAGTCTGAAACGTTCTGGAAAGTGTCCCTTATGTATTCCTCCGGGGTTACGGTTTCAATAATATTAGTTTCAACATTTATAGGATTACTTGAGACACAGTGTTTGATTCTTTGACCGTTCACCACCCTCGGACTTGTGCCTTCGAAGTTGTTGATTTTTATGGCACCGGAACGATAGACCTCTTCGATAATGTAAGGACCTTCCCATTTAGAGAGAAGTTTTCCTGCAAAATATCTTAAATGAGAGTTGAATAGCAACACATAATCACCTACGTTAAACTCATGCTTTTGTATCCTTTTGTCATGCCATCTTTTAACTTTTTCTTTAAATAGTTTGGCATTCTCATAGGCTTGGGTTCTCCATTCATCAAGTGAGCTAATGTCAAATAACCTCTTCTCACCGGCAAGTTTGAAATCATAGTTGAGCTCTTTAATGGCCCAATATGACTTATGTCAAGTTCAAGAGGTAAGTGACACACTTTTCCATAAACCATCTTATACGGAGATATACCCATAGGATTTCTATATGCAGTTCTATAGGCCCGTAATGCATCATCAAGTTTCTTGGACCAATTCTTTCTAGATCTATTAACAGTCTTTTGCAAAATTACTTTGAGCTCTCTATTGCTCAATTCTACTTGACCACTAGACTGTGGGCGATAAGGAGATGCAATTCTATGATTACCATCATACTGAGAAAGCATTTTACGGAAAGCACCATGAATAAAATGTGAACCACCATCAGTCATGAGATATCTAGGGACACCAAACCTCGGAAAAATAACTTCTTAAGCATCTTAATAGAGGTGTTATGATCAGCACTACTAGTTTGAATAGCTTCTAGCTACTTAGTAACGTAATCAACAACAACTAAAATATGTGTGTATCCATTGGAGGCAGGAAAAGGTCCCATATAATCAAAGCCCCAAACATCAAATGGTTCAATAACAAGAGAATAATTCATAGGCATTTCTTGACGTGTACTAATATTACCAATTCTTTGACATTCATCACAAGACAAGACAAACTTACAGGCATCTTTGAAGAGAGTAGGCCAATAAAACCGGATTGCAATACCTTATGTGCAGTTCTATCTCCAGCGTGGTGTCCACCATATGGTTCGGAGTGACACTTGTGTAGGATCTGTTCTTGTTCATGCTCAGGTACACAACATCTAATAACACCATCTACTCCTTCTTTATAAAGGTGTGGGTCATCCCAGAAGTAATGTCTTAAATCATAAAAGAACTTTTTCTTTTGCTGGTATGTGAAACTAGGTGGTATAGATTTAGCAACAATGTAATTAGCATAATCAGCATACCATGGAGCAGTACGAGAAGCATTAATGACCACTAATTGTTCATCAGGGAAGCTATCGTCAATAGGTAGTGGGTCATCAAGAACATTCTCTAACCTAGATAAGTTGTCTGCAACGGGGTTCTCAGCTTCCTTTCTATCAATAATATGCAAATCAAATTCTTGGAGCAAGAGGACCCATCTAATAAGTCTAGGTTTAGCATCTTTCTTTTCCATAAGGTATTTAATAGCAGCATGATCAATGTGAATAGTTACTTTAGAATCAACAATATAAGGTCTAAACTTATCACATGAAAATACAACTGCTAAAAATACTTTTTCAGTAGTAGCATAATTTCTCTGAGCAGTATCAAGAGTTTTACTAGCATACTAGATAACATTTAATTTCTTATCAACTCTTTGCCCTAGAACAACACCTACAGCATAATCGCTAGCATCACACATAATTTCAAAGGGTAAATTCCAATCAGGTGGCTGAACGATAGGTGTAGTGATCAAAGCTTTCTTGAGTATTTCAAATGCTTCTACACAATCATCATCAAAGACGAAAGGAATATCTTTTTGCAATAAATTAGTCAGAGGCCTAGAGATTTTAGAAAAGTCCTTAATGAACCTCCTATAAAAACCGGCATGACCAAGGAAACTTCTTATACCCTTAATGTCCTTGTGACATGGCATCTTTTCAATAGAATCAACTTTAGCTTTATCAACTTCAATACCTTTCTCAGAAATTTTGTGTCCCAAGACAATGCCATCATTAACCATAAAGTGGCACTTTTCCCAATTCAAGACGACACTAGTGTCTTCACATCTCTGCAAAACTTGATCAAGGTTGCTCAAGCAATCATCAAAAGAGGATCCATAAACGGAGAAGTCATCCATGAACACCTCACAAATCTTTTCACAAAAGTCAGAGAATATAGTCATCATGCATCTTTGAAAGGTAGCAGGTGCATTACATAAACCAAAAGGCATACGTCTATAAGCAAAAGTACCGAAAGGGCAAGTAAAAGTAGTTTTTGATTGATCATCCACTGACACAGGTATTTGAGAGAAACCAGAATAACCATCTAGAAAGCAGAAATGTGTATCTTTGGATAGTCTTTCTAGCATTTGATCAATAAAAGGTAAAGGGTAATGATCTTTCTTAGTAGCTTTATTTAATTTACGAAAATAAATTACCATCCTATAACCTGTAATAATTCTTTGCGGAATCAATTCATCTTTATCATTACGAACAACAGTAATACCTTCCTTCTTAGGAACGCAATGGACATGACTTACCCACTCACTACCAGCGACGGGATAAATTATACCTGCCTCAAGGAGCTTTAGTATCTCCTTTCTTACCACTTCTTTCATCTTAGGATTTAACTGTCGGTGTACTAAAATAGGGGTACCCTAGTACCCCGAACTTGTGCACGGGCAGTTGCAGCACCCCGCGGCAAGGCTTGCCGGGCGAACGCCAAGACCCTCCGTGGTTCCCTTGGAGCCATTCAAGAACAAAGTATTTAAGCTCAGGAGACAAGGCCCCGGCAAGAGGAGCTTGCCGGGAAGGCCAACCAAGGCACTCCAAGGAACTTGCCGTGATGCGCCACGCGCTCCGGCAAGGCAACAAGGCCCCGGCAAGAGGAGCTTGCCGGGAAGACCAACCAAGGTACCTCGAGGCCCGGTGAGCGACAAGCTTCCGGACCCGACAAGATAACAACAGTGGAAAGGCGCTTGCCGCGGTAGGCGGCCACTCTGTGCCCATGCTCCAGCGCATCCACCAACGTGTCGCTCTGGGGGCCTCTCCAGGCACGCGTGGTGGGAGGCTGTGCAGCCAGCGGTACGCAGTGGCATGCGAAGCTGACAAGATCGCCATCGTGGCGAACGGTGGCGCCCCTAACGGTCCTTTTCTGCACCGTTGGGCTGACTCAGACGGGCATTTAATGCCCTTGTCCCCTGCCGTCAGGGTTAGGTAGGGTGCACTGTACAAACAACTGTACCAACCACCTCACTTTTTACATTTATACCCTTCTCTACATTGCCACCTGTCGGTGACCCCTTTAGCGTATAAAAGGAGGCCCATGCGCAACGTAGAGGGGGTTCGGCTCCGGTCCTGATTCATTCGTGAGCCAGAAAACACTACGCTCTTTCCAGAGCAAGAACACAAGATAATAGAACCAGACAAGCAGCAGTAGGAGTATTATCTCTCCGGAGAGATCCGAAGCTGGGTAAACTGCTCGTGTGCTTCGCCTCGATCTGCTCTTCGTGCGATCTCCGCCCCCCGCCAAACCGGAAGGGGCCCGGTCCTCCGGCCCCATAGGTGTTCGTGGATCAGTTTCCCTAACATCTCTGGCTGTCGGTGTACTAAAATAGGGGTACCCTAGTACCCCGAACTTCTGCACGGGCAGTTGCAGCACCCCGCGGCAAGGCTTGCCGGGCGAACGCCAAGACCCTCCGTGGTTCCCTTGGAGCCATTCAAGAACAAAGTATTTAAGCTCAGGAGACAAGGCCCCGGCAAGAGGAGCTTGCCGGGAAGGCCAACCAAGGCACTCCAAGGAACTTGCCATGACGCGCCACGCGCTCCGGCAAGGCAACAAGGCCCCGGCAAGAGGAGCTTGTCGGGAAGACCAACCAAGGTACCTCGAGGCCCGGTGAGCGACAAGCTTCCGGACCCGACAAGATAACAACAGCGGCAAGGCGCTTGCCGCGGCAGGCGGCCACTCTGTGCCCACGCTCCAGCGCATCCACCAACGTGTCGCTCTGGGGGCCTCTCCAGGCGCGCGTGGCGGGAGGCTGTGCAGCCAGCGGTACGCAGTGGCATGCGAAGCTGACAAGATCGCCATCATGGCGAACGGTGGCGCCCCTAACGGTCCTTTTCTGCACTGTTGGGCCGACTCAGACGGGCATTTAATGCCCTTGTCCCCTGCCGTCAGGGTTAGGTAGGGTGGACTGTACAAACAACTGTACCAACCACCTCACTTTTTACATTTATACCCTTCTCTGCATTGCCACCTGTCGGTGACCCCTTTAGCATATAAAAGGAGGCCCATGCGCAACGTAGAGGGGGTTCGGCTCCGGTCCTGATTCATTCGTGAGCCAGAAAACACTATGCTCTCTCCAGAGCAAGAACACAAGATAATAGAACTAGACAAGCAGCAGTAGGAGTGTTATCTCTCCGGAGAGCTCCGAAGCTGGGTAAACTGCTCGTGTGCTTCGCCTCGATCTGCTCTTCGTGCGATCTCCGCCCCCCGCCGAACCGAAAGGGGCCCGGTCCGCCGGCCCCATAGGTGTTCGTGGATCAGTTTCCCCGACATCTCTGGCACGCCAGGTAGGGGGCGTCGAGATTGTGTGAACCTGATCCGGCGTTCACATGAGCTAGATCTTCATTCCCTTCATCAACATGCCACCGAAGAAGATGACTTCGGCGGCAGCCGCTCCGTCCATGTCACTTCCGCCACCGTTGGAGGAAACGGGTGGTGGAATGGACGCCGGCGGAAGAATGGACGTCGACGATGAAGCTCATGATGCTGCTAGGTCCAAGAACAAGGCTGCACAAACCTCAGCGACTGTACATGTTCCACGCCACTCTCAGGAGGCGCAAGACCAACAGCGTCATGGCACTTGCAGTGCCATACGCATGATAGGCCAAGACCAAGCTGGTGGATCTCGGGGCGCTCAAGACCAACATGCACGCCAGCATGCTGGCACGAGCGGGGCACGGTCGCCTGGACGGGATACTGCTCCTTCTAACATAGTTAGAAGTCCGAGCACGTCCCGCTCCTCGCGCCGTCCGCCACTGCCACCCACAACTCCAGCAGAAGCTTTAGCGCGAGCTCAACTGCTCCTAGATTACCCTCCGACGTCGGACAAGATCGACGAATGGAGGGCCACCATTCAGAGTCTCATCGGCTACGCCAACGGCGACACTCCACGGCGGCCGAGCGCGTCGCCGCCGCGGCAGGGTTGCTGGGCACGAGCCAGTGGCGACGAAACAGGTGGAGGTGCAACTACCATGCAATCACCACCCGGAAGGCCAAGATCACCGACTCGCCGGATCCACCTCGACAGCGACTCCACTGCATCGTCGGATCCACAAGCTCGTCGCAATCAGCGCCAAGTTCTTCATGATCGACAACAAGAAGACGCTCGAACTCGCATCGAGCGCCGAAGAGAAGCGCGACGTCAATCCGACAAGCGCCCTGGGCCCTCTGTTGACATGCATGCGCCAGGGGAACCAGGCGATCTGCCGTACGCGGTAGGTTGCCCTGTGTTCACTCATGAGCTGCGGCAAGTCCAGTGGCCCAGCACGAAGAGAAAAGTGGGGCAAGGAAAAGAAGGTTTTTTACACGGACCAGATCACAAGGAAATTGATTAGACTACTGGTAATTATTCTTTTACCACCTTACATTTAACTCCAGATCTAGTCGACTACACATTCCTAAATGGTTCATGTTCCTTCTGCAGGAGAAGCAACACCGGCTTGCAGCCGAAACCCTACTTCTCCGATGAGGCCCAAGTGGGACACCCCTCTCAACCGGGCCTTGAACGAACTTAAGGGACTCCCTTTGGACCAGTAGCCGCAATATGGTCGTGTGCACGGCACTGGAGACGGCGCCACGTGGAAGGTGTTTTACAATGAGGGCCCGGAGGCCAGGAAGCAGAAAAAGAAGTTTAGTCAGGCGGACATCGACGAGAAGGTGAAGCTTGCGGTCGAGAAAAAGGCAGTTGAGGACGCGAAAAAAACAGCCAAGGAGAAAAATGAGTTGCTACAGTAGGCAGTCAATGCAGCTGTAACTGCCTGCAGAAATGATTTCGGTACTAACTTGGTTCCAGCTATCGTCAACTGGGCGAAGGAAAATCCAGACAAGATGGTACATGATCGTTGCCCAGTTTCGACGCAAGCAACTCTGTGAACAACAACACCACCGCACCATCACTTGCTCACACAACCGGGCCTCATCTTGCACCAGCTCCTGCTCATAGCAGACCGTCCTCAGTCTCTGGCGTGCTAGGTGGGCCTTCGTCTTTGGCTGAGCTCGACGCCCTCACGGTAATTACATGTCGCACTAACATATATATATATATATATAGAATATTCCATTTTCGTTTCCTTTCGGATGTTTTACGCCACAGACATGTGTTTGCAGGCCGATGAAACCCCGTGCACCATACTCTACTTGATCAAAGGCCAGAAGGTGGACGTGGGAAAGTGGGTGATAGTGAACCCATTGCAACCCACATTCCACAACCAGCCGATCCTTGCTGGGCACTTCAGGGTTAACTTGTCCAGTGTGAAATCGGGGCATGAGGATTTGCCTCCTCTAGTACGGCATGTGGGAGAGGACGACGAGACCCTGCCACGGATTGGAAGCTGCAAGGGTTGGGTGCTGCTATGGCTGAAGAATCTTCTTCGTTTGGAGCAGGCCAAGAGCACACCAATAAACACACATCAACAAGCATGTGCGGAGACCACCACCCTGCCTATGCAATTACCAGCTCCTGTAGTATCGGGTGAGAGCAGCGGACGACGTGATGAAGGGGGTGCAATAGTACTGGCTGATGTAATCAGTCCTATAGAATAGAGAATGGATGATGAGACGGAGGTCGACCCAATGGCTTTCCTCAATACAAACGTGTATGACTATGACATAGATATGATGAGTCAACCATATGATGAATCGGGCTATCAACATGTTAATGAGGATATGGATGATCTGCCCGGGCAGGAAGGTCGTAGCAGGGATTGCAAGAAGTCTCTCTTCATGAAATCCTCACAAGACACGCCTGAAGATGCCGCCTCAACACAGGCTCAACTAGCCGGGGGTCATACAGTGCTTAGCCCGACAACACTGGGGCAAGGGTTAAGGAAGGGTCTGGAAGGTGTGCCCAAGAAAAAGGAGAGGAAGAGATCGGGGAAGATAGCTGCCTCCAAACAAGCCAGAGCACATAGCAGCCAGACGATGCATTCTGAAGAGCATGCACCCGTGAAAGGTGCGTCCATGTTCCATCTCATGGGTGAGCTGATGCTACCGCTGAAACCATTGGAGGCACTATCAGGGGATCTCAGGAGACTGCACAACCATTTGTTGTCTACTGAGAAAAGCCTACTAGCCTCGAAGGATCCAGGATATCCAACATACATGGCTCGTGTGCCTAAGAGGAAGTGCTACGTCGACACACGGCCCGCGGAGGTGTTCTTCCAGTGGTTTGACCATATCTTTGAGATGTTTCTGACAAGGCGGCTCGATTTTACAATCGTCCGCCTTTTTGTGCTACATATGAGCTGCGTCATGAAGAGAGAAGAATTCTCGCAAATCTGTGTGGCGGATCCGTACTACATGCACGAGTCTTTCTTGAATCTCAGTGACTTTGAGCGTGAAACTTCTAGGGAGTACCTCCAAAACTTCATGGTACAGAATAAGGACCAGGAAATTGTCCTCCTGCCTTATCATCCAAAGTAAGTCAGTTCCGGACAACCCTTTTGTACATTTCAATCATTCCTTCTCACTCATATGGAGAATAATTTGAGGTGTCCTTTCCCCGCAGCAACGGGCGCGTCGTCCTTATCGTTCTTTACCCGCGAGTCTCCCACACCGTGTTTTTCGACCCTTCCAAAGACTACGAGAAGAAGGACTACACCCACATAATGAATATTCTAGATGATGCTCTCCAAGGCTTCAGCATTAGAGGTGGCCACGTGCAGATCAGGAAACAAAGGAACAAGAAGATGGGTTTCGCGCATAAAGCTAACTTTTGCTGCATCCATGTCCCAAAACCAAGCAAGAAAGATGGATTCTACTGTTGGGGAACGTAGTAATTTCAAAAATTACCCACGCACACGCAAGATCATGGTGATGCATAGCAACGAGAGGGGAGAGTATTGTCCACGTACCCTCGTAGACCGATAGCGGAAGCATTATGACAACGCGGTTGATGTAGTCATACGTCTTCACGATCCGACCGATCCAAGTACTGAACGTACGACACCTCCGAGTTTAGCACACGTTCAGCTCGATGACGATCCCCGGACTCTGATCCAGCAGGTGTCAGGGATGAGTTCCGTCAGCACGACGGCGTGGTGACGATGATGATGTTCTACCGACGCAGGGCTTCACCTAAGCACCGCAACGATATGACCGAGGTGGAATATGGTGGAGGGGGGCACCGCACACGGCTAAGGAACGATCACGAAGATCAACTTGTGTGTCTAGAGGTACCCCCTGCCCCCGTATATAAAGGAGCCAAGGGGGAGGGGGCGGCCGGCCAAGGAGGGCGCGCCAAGGAGGAGTCCTACTCCCACCGGGAGTAGGATTTCCCCCTTCCAAGTAGTAGGAGTAGGAGTCAAGGAAAGGGGGAAGGGAAGAGAAGAAAGGAGGGGGTGCAGCCCCCCCCCCCCTAGTCCAATTCGGACTAGGCCTTGGGGGGCGCCCAGCCTCTCCTCTCTCTTTCCCCTAAAGCCCAATAAGGCCCATATACTCCCCGGCGAATTCCCGTAACTCTCTGGTACTCCGAAAAATACCCGAATCACTCGGAACCTTTCCGAACTCCGAATATAGTCGTCCAATATATCGATCTTTACGTCTTGACCATTTTGAGACTCCTCGTCATGTCCCTGATGTCATCCGGGACTCCGAACTCCTTCGGTACATCAAAACTCATAAACTCATAATATAACTGTCATCGAAACCTTAAGCGTGCAGACCCTACTGGTTCGAGAACTATGTAGACATGACCGAGACACATCTCCGGTCAATAATCAATAGCGGAACCTGGATGCTCATATTGGCTCCCACATATTCTATGAAGATCTTTATCGGTCAGACCACATAACAACATACGTTGTTCCCTTTGTCATCGGTATGTTACTTGCCCAAGATTCGATCGTCGGTATCCAATACCTAGTTCAATCTCATTACCGGCAAGTCTCTTTACTCGTTACGCAATGCATCATTCCGTAACTAACTCATTAGCTACATTGCTTCCAAGGCTTATAGTGATGTGCATTACCGAGAGGGCCCAGAGATACCTCTCCGACAATCGGAGTGACAAATCCTAATCTCGAAATACGCCAACCCAACATGTACCTTGGGAGACACCTGTAGAGCTCCTTTATAATCACCCAGTTACGTTGTGACATTTGGTAGCACACAAAGTGTTCCTCTGATAAATGGGAGTTGCATAATCTCATAGTCATAGGAACATGTATAAGTCATGAAGAAAGCAATAGCAACATACTAAACGATCAAGTGCTAAGCTAATGGAATGAGTCAAGTCAATCACATCATTCTTCTAATGATGTGATCCCATTAATCAAATGACAACTCATGTCTATGGTTAGGAAACTTAACCATCTTTGATTAACGAGCTAGTCAAGTAGAGGCATACTAGTGACACTATGTTTGTCTATGTATTCACACATGTATTATGTTTCCGGTTAATACAATTCTAGCATGAATAATAAACATTTATCATGAAATAAGGAAATAAATAATAAGTTTATTATTGCCTCTAGGGCATATTTCCTTCAGTCTCCCACTTGCACTAGAGTCAATAATCTAGTTCACATCACCATGTGATTTAACACCAATGTTCACATCTGTATGTGTTAATACCCATAGTTCACATTGTCATGTGATCAACACCCAAAGGTTTTACTAGAGTCAATAATCTAGTTCACATCATTATGTGATTAACACCCAAAGAGTACTAAGGTATGATCATGTTTTGCTTGTGAGAGTAGTTTAGTCAACGGGTTTGTCATATTCAGAGCTGTATGTATTTTGCAAATATTCTATGTCCATAATGCTCTGCACGGAGCTACTCTAGCTGATTGCTCCCACTTTCAATATGTATCCAGATTGAGACTTAGAGTCATCTGGATTGGTGTAACAGCTTGCATCGTTGTAACTTTTTACGACGGGCTCTTTTATCACCTCCATAATCGAGAAACATCTCCTTATTTCTCTAAGGATAATTTTGACCAATGTCCAGTGATCTACTTCTAGATCACAATTGTACTCCCTTGCCAAATTCATAGCAAGGTATACAATAGGTCTGGTACATAGCATACTTTATAGAACCTATGACTGAGGCATAGGGAATGAATTTCATTCTCTTTTCTATTTTCTGCCGTGGTTGGGATTTGAGTCTTACTCAATTTCACACCTTCGCAACACAGGCAAGAACTCTTTCTTTGACTGTTCCATTTTGAACTATTTCAAAATCTTGACAAGGTATGTACTTATTGAAAACTTATCAAGCGTCTTGATCTATCTCAATAGATCTTGATGCTCAATACGTAAGTAGCTTTATTGAGGTCTTTCTTTTAAAGAACTCCTTTCAAATACTCCTTTATGCTTTCCAGAAAAATTCTACATCATTTCTGATCAACAATATGTTACTCACATATATTTATCAGAAAGGCGGTAGTGCTCCCACTCACTTTATTGTAAATACAGGCTTCACCGTAAGTCTGTATAGAACTATATGCTTTGATCAACTTATCAAAACATATATTCCAACTCTGAGATGCTTGCACCAGTCCATAGATGGATCGCTGGAGCTTGCACATTTTGTTAGCACCTTTAGGATTGACAAAACCTTCTGGTTGCATCATATACAACTCTTCTTTAAGAAAACTATTAAGGAATGCAGTTTTGACATCCATTTGCCAGATTTCATAAAATGTGGCAATTGCTAACATGATTCGGACAGACTTAAGCATCGCTACAGTTGAGAAAATCTCATTGTAGTCAACACCTTGAACTTGTCGAAAAACCTTTCACAACAAGTCAAGCTTTCTAGATAGTAACACTACTATCAGTGTCCGTCTTCCTCTTGAAGACCCATTTATTTTCTATGGCTTGCCGATCATCGGGAAACTCCACCAAAGTCCACACTTTGATCTCATACATGGATCCCATCTCAGATTTCATGGCCTCAAGCCATTTCGCGGAATCTGGGCTCATCATCGCTTCCTCATAGTTCGTAGGTTCATCATGGTCTAGTAACATGACTTCCAGAACATGATTACCGTACCCCTCTGGTGCGGATCTTACTCTGGAAGGTCTACACATTTTTGGTAGTAACTTGATCTGAAGTTTCATGATCATCATCATTAGCTTCCTCACTAATTGGTGTAGGAATCAATAGAACTAATTTCTGTGATGAACTACTTTCCAATTCGGGAGAAGGTACAATTACCTTATCAAGCTCTACTTTCCTCCCACTCACTTCTTTGAGAGAAACTCCTTCTCTAGAAAGGATCCATTCTTAGCAACGAATCTTGCTTTCGGATCTGTGATAGAAGCTGTACCCAACAGTTTCATTTGGGTATCCTATGAAGACGCACTTCTCCGATTTGGGTTTGAGCTTATGAGGTTGAAACTTTTCACATAAGCATCGTAGCCCCAAACTTTTAAGAAACGACAACTTTGGTTTCTTGCCAAACCACAGTTCATAAGGCGTCATCTCAACAGATTTTGATGGTGCCCTATTTAAAGTGAATGCAACTGTCTCTAATGCATAACCCCAAAACTATAGTGGTAAACCGATAAGAGACATCATAGATTGCACTATATCCAATAAAGTACGGTTATGACATTCGGACACACCATTAAGCTAGGGTGTTCTAGGTGGCATGAGCTATGAAACTATTCCACATTGTTTTATATGAAGGCCAAACTCGTAACTCAAATATTCTTCTCCATGATCAGATCGTAGAAACTTTATTTTCTTGTTACGATGATTCTTCACTTCACTCTGAATTTCTTTGAACATTTCAAATGTTTCAGACTTGTGTTTTATTAAGTAGATATCCCCATATCTGCTCAAATCATCTGTGAAGGTCAGAAAATAACGATACACGCCGCGAGCCTTAACACTCATCGGATCGCATACATCGGTATGTATTATTTCCAATAAGTCAGTAGCTCGTTCCATTTTTCTAGAGAACGGAGTTTTAGTCATCTTGCCCAAAAGGCACGGTTCGCAAGCATCAAATGATTCATAACCAAATAATTCCGAAAATCCATCTTTATGGAGTTTCTTCATGCGCTTTACACCGATATGACCCAAACGGCAATGCCACAAATAAGTTGCACTATCATTATTAACTTTGCATCTTTGGGCATCAATATTATGAATATGTGTATCACTACGATCGAGATCCAACAAACTATTTTCATTGGGTGTATGACCATGAAAGGTTTTATTCATTTAAACAGAACAACAATTATTCTCTGATTTTAAATGAATAACCGTACTACAATAAACATGATCAAATCATATTCATGCTCAACGCAAACGCCAAATAACATTTATTTAGGTTCAACACTAATCCCGAAAGTATAGGGAGTGTGCGATGATGATCATATCAATCTTGGAACTACTTCCAACACTCATCGTCACATCCCCTTCAACTAGTCTCTGTTTATTCTGTAACTCCTGTTTCGAGTTACTAATCTTAGCAAACGAACAAGTATCAAATACTCAGGGGCTACTATAAACACTAGTAAGGTACACATCAATAACCTTTATATCAAATATACCCTTGTTCAATTTGCCATCCTTTTTATCCACCAAATATTCAGGGTATTTCCGTTTCCAGTGACCATTTCCTTTGCAGTGTAAGCACTCAGTTTCAGGCTTTGGTTCATCTTTGGGCTTCTTCGTGGGAGTGACAACTTGCTTGTCATTCTACTTGAAGTTCCCCTTTCTTTCCCTTTGCCCTTTTCTTGAAACTAGTGATCTTGTCAACCATCAACACTTGATGCTCTTTCTTGATTTCTACCTTCGTTGTTTTCAACATCACGAAGAGGTCGGGAATCATTTTCGTCATCCCTTGCATACTATAGTTCATCACAAAGTTTTACTAACTTGGTGATGGTGACTAGAGAACTCTGTCAATCACTATCTTATCTGGAAGATTAACTCCCACTTGATTCAAGTGATTGTAGTACCCAGACAATCTGAGCACATGCTCACTAGTTGAGCGTTTCTCCTCCATCTTTTAGCCATAGAAATTGTTGGAGACTTCATTTCTCTCAACTCGGGTATTTGCTTGAAATATTAACTTCAACTCCTGGAACATCTCATATGGTCCATGACGTTCAAAAACGTCTTTGAAGTCCCGATTCTAAGCCGTTAAGCATGGTGCACTAAACTATCAAGTAGTCATCATAGTGAGCTAGCCAAACGTTCATAATGTCTGCATCTGCTCCTGCAATAGGTCTGTCACCTAGCGGTGCATTAAGGACATAATTCTTTTGTGCAGCAATGAGGATAAACCTCAGATCACGGATCCAATCCGCATCATTGCTACTAACATCTTTCAACATAATTTTCTCTAGGAACATATCAAAATAAACATATGAAAGCAACACCGCAAGCTATTGATCTACAACATAATTTGCAAAATACTACCAGGACTAAGTTCATGATAAATTTAAGTTCAATTAATCATATTACTTAAGAACTCCCACTTAGACAGACATCTCTCTAGTCATCTAAGTGATCACGTGATCCAAATCAACTAAACCATGTCCGATCATCACGTGAGATGGAGTAGTTTTCAATGGTGAACATCACTATGTTGATCATATCTACTATATGATTCACGTTCGACCTTTCGGTCTCCGTGTTCCGAGGCCATATCTGTATATGCTAGGCTCGTCAAGTTTAACCTGAGTATTCCGCGTGTACAACTATTTTGCACCCATTGTATTTGAACGTAGAGCCTATTACACCCGATCATCACGTGGTGTCTCAGCACGAAGAACTTTCACAATGGTGCATGCTCAGGGAGAACACTTCTTGATAATTTAGTGAGAGATCATCTTAAAATGCTACCGTAAATCAAAGTAAGATAAGATGCATAAAGGATAAACATCACATGTAATCAATATAAGTGATATGATATGGCCATCATCATCTTGTGCTTGTGATCTCCATCTCCGAAGCACCGTCGTGATCATCATCGTCACCGGTGCGACACCTTGATCTCCATCGTAGCATCGTTGTCGTTATGCCATGTATTGCTTCTACGACTATCGCTACTGCTTAGTGATAAAGTAAAGCAATTAGAGGGCGTTTGCATTTCATACAATAAAGCGACAACCATATGGCTCCTGCCAGTTGCCGATAACTTCGGTTACAAAACATGATCATCTCATACAATAAAATATAGCATAACGTCTTGACCATATCACATCACAACATGCCCTGCAAAAACAAGTTAGACGTCCTCTACTTTGTTGTTGCAAATTTTACGTGGCTGCTATGGGCTGAGCAAGAACCGTTCTTACCTACGCATCAAAACCACAACGATAGTTCGTCAAGTAAGTGCTGTTTTAACCTTCACAAGGACCGGGCGTAGCCACACTTGGTTCAACTAAAGTTGGAGAAACAGACACGCGCCAGCCACCTATGTGCAAAGCACGTCGGTAGAACCAGTCTCGTGTAAGCGTACGCGTAATGTCGGTCTGGGCCGCTTCATCCAACAATACCGCCGAACCAAAGTATGACATGCTGGTAAGCAGTATGACTTGTATCGCCCACAACTCACTTGTGTTCTACTCGTGCATATAACATCTACGCATAAAACCTGGCTCGGATGCCACTGTTGAGGAACGTAGTAATTTCAAAAATTTCCTACGCACACGCAAGATCATGGTGATGCATAGTAATGAGAGGGGAGAGTATTGTCCACGTACCCTCGTAGACCTATAGAGGAAGCGTTATGACAACGCAGTTGATGTAGTCGTACGTCTTCACGATCCGGCCGATCCAAGTACCGAACGTACGTCACCTCCGAGTTCAGCACACGTTCAGCTCGATGACGATCCCCGGACTCTGATCCAGCAGGGTGTCGGGGATGAGTTCCGTCAGCACGATGGCGTGGTGATGATGATGATGTTCTACCGACGCAGGGCTTCGCCTAAGCACCGCAACGATATGACCGAGGTGGAATATGGTGGAGGGGGGCACTGCACATGGCTAAGGAACGATCACGAAGATCAACTTGTGTGTCTAGAGGTGCCCCCCTGCCCCCATATATAAAGGAGCCAAGGGGGAGGGGGCGGCCGGCCAAGGAGGGCGCGCCAAGGAGGAGTCCTACTCCCACAGGGAGTAGGATTCCCCCCTTCCAAGTAGTAGGAGTAGGAGTCAAGGAAAGGGGGGAGAGAAGAGAAGGAAGGAGGGGGCGCAGCCCCTCCCCCTAGTCCAATTCGGACTAGGCCTTGGGGGGCGCCCAGCCTCTCCTCTCTCTTTCCCCTAAAGCCCAATAAGGCCCATATACTCCCCGGCGAATTCCCGTAACTCTCTAGTACTCCGAAAAATACCCGAATCACTCGGAACCTTTCCGAACTCCGAATATAGTCGTCCAATATATCGATCTTTACGTCTCGACCATTTCGAGACTCCTTGTCATGTCCCTGATGTCATCCGGGACTCCGAACTCCTTCGGTACATCAAAACTCATAAACTCATAATATAACTGGCATCGAAACCTTAAGCGTGCGGACCCTACGGGTTCGAGAACTATGTAGACATGACAGAGACACGTCTCCGGTTAATAACCAATAGCGGAACCTGGATGCTCATATTGGCTCCCACATATTCTACGAAGATCTTTATCGGTCAGACCGCATAACAACATACGTTGTTCCCTTTGTCATCGGTATGTTACTTGCCCGAGATTCGATCGTCGGTATCCAATACCTAGTTCAATCTCGTTACCGGCAAGTCTCTTTACTCGTTACGTAATGCATCATTCCGTAACTAACTCATTAGCTACATTGCTTGCAAGGCTTATAGTGATGTGCATTACCGAGAGGGCCCACAGATACCTCTCCGACAATCGGAGTGACAAATCATAATCTCAAAATACGCCAACCCAACATGTACCTTCAGAGACACCTGTAGAGCTCCTTTATAATCACCCAGTTACGTTGTGACGTTTGGTAGCACACAAAGTGTTCCTCCGGTAAACGGGAGTTGCATAATATCATAGTCATAGGAACATGTATAAGTCATGAAGAAAGCAATAGCAACATACTAAACGATCAAGTGCTAAGCTAACGGAATGGGTCAAGTCAATCACATCATTCTTCTAATGATGTGATCCCGTTAATCAAATGACAACTCATGTCTATGGTTAGGAAACTTAACTATCTTTGATTAACGAGTTAGTCAAGTAGAGGCATACTAGTGACACTATGTTTGTCTATGTATTCACACATGTATTATGTTTCCGGTTAATACAGTTCTAGCATGAATAATAAACATTTATCATGAAATAAGGAAATAAATAATAACTTTATTATTGAATCTAGGGCATATTTCCTTCATCTACATCCTCCATCTCATGATTGAGTTCAGCACGGATCACGAAAAGCTTCGCATCACAAACAGAAATGATGATCATATCCACAAATGGGTAGAATCTCATGGAGAAGCGGATTATAAACTTAGAGATGACTTCTTTCGCATCCAAAGGGACATCGCGACGATCATCATGAAAGAAGTCATCGATGAGAAGGGGATGTTCCACCACGGCCCTATATCGCGAGCTGATGTTCGAACTCGCATAGGCATGCAACGTCATGACCTCACATCGTTCAAGAAGCTAGGGTCCATCCTCGATGATATGGAAGGATGGAACTTCTAGTGATTTACGATGTCTATGATCATGATATGTGTCGGTTGAACTTGTATACTTTCTGTAGCGATGACACTTTGTGATGTCAACGATCCCTGCCGAACTTGCATAACACTACTTTGTTAATCTGGGTACGATGATCTATGTAACGCTAGTTAATTAGTTTGCGTACGGTATGTTGCATCCAGTTGCTAACCCTTTCTTTTTCGTGTTGCTATAGTATATTTTGTTGCATATGATTGTACATCCTCTTGGTGAAGATGCATCTCTAACAGGTACCTAGCTTCTTGATGGCGAGATGGCAGTGCTATGTCGTGTACAAAGGGAAGGTTCTGGGGGAGTACAACGAGTGGACTGAGTGTCAGGCGCAAGTGAGTGGGGTCTCGGGCGCCAGCCATAAAGGCTTCAAAAGTAGACAAGAAGGAGAAGCTAGTTACTTGAGGTTCACGCTAGCGCGAGAGAGGAATCGTAACCGCCGCCTCATGTACTGCATAGTTCCGCTCTCACTCATAGTGATAGCTCTTCTCGCGTATATCATTGTTTAGATGGATGACGTTGTAGTTGCAAGTATTCGAGACTTGCATGTATCGCTATTTTCGAGATGATGACGAGATAAGACTTTGTGTTCGATGATGATTATGATGAGACTATCTGTATATATATGCTATGATTACATTTGTGGTCTCACAGCCATTTGTATGTGTACCATGATGACATTTTTATGTGCTAAAGTTTCTTATATAAAGCCTGGTCAACTACAAAACAAATATGCAGAAAAAATAACAAAGACTACTAAAATTAGTACTAGCGAGTGGAGAAAAGTTAGCAGCAGCGTGCCAGTAGCAGTAGCACGTCCAGGCCAAGCGCGCTAGAGCTATTAGCAGTAGCGAGCTTCCCTGGAGCACACTGCGGCTACACTTGTATAGCAGTAGCATGGGTGCACCAGCGCTGCTGCTATAGATTAGCTGTAGCGCCTTATCAGTAGCGCCGGCACCCGCGCTACTGATGTACCTAGAACCCGCGCTGCTGCTAGGCTTTTCCCTAGTAGTGTTACATAGCTAATACACCCACATTAATTATATATCCAACGTCCCCCTCTCATCATCCATGCCTTCCGCTTCATCTCTCAAACGCGCGCACAGTGGCAAAGGCAGGGGGTAGCAAGGGCCCTGCCCCCCACCTAACATCACTATATATCGAGGTTAATATGAATCTGATCATTAGAAAATTGCTAATAAAATGGTTTAAGTTGATGAATTGGCCCTCCTTGTAAAGGGTTAGCAATGCTTGGCCCCTGTCGGTGTCATAACCGGCGGATCTCGGGTAGGGGCTCCCGAACTGTGCGTCTAGGCGGATGGTAATAGGAGACAAGGGACACGATGTTTTTACCCAGGTTTGGGCCCTCTCGATGGAGGTAAAACCCTACTCCTGCTTGATTAATATTGATGATATGGGTAGTACAAGAGTTGATCTACCATGAGATCAGAGAGGCTAAACCCTAGAAGCTAGCCTATGGTATGATTGTTGTTTGTCCTACGGACTAAAACTCTCCGGTTTATATAGACACCGGAGAGGGCTAGGGTTACACAGAGTTGGCTACAATGGGAGGAGATCTTCATATCATATCGCCAAGCTTGCCTTCCACGCCAAGGAAAGTCCTATCCAGACACGGGACGAAGTCTTCAATCTTGTATCTTCATAGTTCGGGAGTCCGGCCAAAGGTCATAGTCCAGCCATCCGGACACCCCCTAATCCAGGACTCCCTCAGTAGCCCCTGAACCAGGCTTCAATGACGACGAGTCCGGCGCGCAAATTGTCTTCGGCATTGCAAGGCGGGTTCCTCCTCCAAATACTTCATAGAAGATGTTGAACACAAGGATAGTGTCCAGCTCTGCAAAATAAGTTCCACATACCACCGTAGAGAGAATAATATCTGCACAAATCTAATCTGCTGACGTATTCCGCAGCGTGACATCACACCACGGCCAAGCCTTTATTAGAATCGTTTTACTGTTCCACCTCAGCGCGTTTAGCAAGCCGGTTTCCTTGACACATCTTGTCAAAGCAGAGATCGTGTCCCATTATTTCGGGATTCTCATCAATATGAGCGTGGGTAACCCAACCGTGCCTTTGGTACGACTCCCTAATGGAAAGCGAGTCCCAAACGGTTACGGGGAGGGCTCTTGGTATTCAACCTCTTTATAAAGAGACCAAGGCTCGACTCCTTTCTTTTCAATTCAATCGAATCCGCCCCTCGCCTCGAGTTCCAACACCCAAAGCTCCAGTTTTAGGCGCTTCGGACCTTCGATGATGTCCTGCTCCGACCTTCACGGCCGGTGGATGCCTTCCTCCGTTACGGAAAAAGACGTGCAAAAGCTGAGAGATGCCAGTTATCTAACCGGCGAAATCTCGCATAGGCTGCCTGCTCAAGGGCAGGCCATTCCCACTCCCCAGCCCGGTGAGAGCTTGGTGTTTGCATCTCACTTCCTTCGGGGGCTAGGCTTCCCAATTGATCCCTTCATGAGGGGGCTTATGTTTTATTACGGGCTGGAATTTCACGACTTAGCTCCGGAGTCCATCCTCCAAATCTCATCGTTCATTGTCGTGTGTGAGCCCTTCCTCCATTACTCCTCACTTTGGATTGTGGCTTAGAACCTTCAAGGTAGAACCGAAGATGATCGAGGGGCCGCACGCTGAGTGACGAGGAGCTATCATAAGCAAGATGGCCGACGCTCCATGGCCCGAGGGCTCTTTCCAAGAGGAGTTCGGCTTATGGCAATGGGACTGGTTTTACATCACAGCCCCCAGGGGCATCACATGGGTGGCGCCACCTGCTTTTCGCTCGGGTCCCCCACCACGGCTAGCATCATGGGTCAATGAAGGGCTTATCTGGGGGGCCGTCCAAAGACGTGCCCTTGCTGCAGCGCCGCATTCGAGATCTCCTAGAAAGAGATATCAACTTGACCGTAGTGGCGCAAGTTATGCTGATTCGCCGCATGCTACCCTGCAAACGTCGCCCTCTCCACCTGTGGGAATTTAATCCAGAGGGAATGCGAGTCCTCCAACACTTTATGGGCACGACGCCCGTGGAGATGTACAAATTGTTCTTCGGATCACAAGCAAGGTGTCCGGACTTGTCCGAGGATGCAGGTCTGAGCTGCAATCGCCCGGATGCCCAAGTAAGTAGCCCCGTATTTGGACACGCCATCCGTATTTTTATCATAAAATTGCCCTTAACAGAGCTATCCTTTGAATAGGAGTGGATAGTGAAAGCAAAGCTTATCAGGTGTCCAGCCCCCCTGTCTGAGACCACGCCGGATCCCGTGTTAACCAGGATGCTGGAGATCACGCTTTCGGCAGAAGGCGAAGAGGGGAACCAAGGAGCTACCGCCTCCGCAAAGGAGGCTGTCAGGAAGGGAGGAATCAAGAATTCCCCCAACCAGAGAAAGAAAAGGACTGCCTCTGAAGACCCGGAGGGGATGGCCTGAAAACGGGGGAAGAAATCTTCGCCAGAGGATCCGGCGCCGAAGAATGCCCCGGCCGCATTGCGCCCCCAAGGGGATCGGCTCTCCACCGAGCCGTAAGTAAAGAGAGGGGTTCTAAAATGAGTGACATCCCTGTTTTATTTCTGAGGAAGATAACCGAAATATTACCTTGCAGTTCGGATCTCAACCCTTCTCAGCAGAGCTCATCTTCAGGGGATCTTCATCTGGAGATGACGGAGAGCGAAACGCCTCCCCTAGCTGCACCGTCTTACGAGGCAGGTGACCCTGAGGTGTCGTCTCGGAGGGTCTCTCCAAGTCCGGACCCTGAAAAAGATTGTCAGGCTAGTCCGGCACCCTCTGGTGCGTGGTCGGAAGGGCTGAAGGATCTGCTCGGGCGAGTGTCTATCTCAGAAGAACACCGTATGTTGATGAACACGGTGATTGGAAGGATTTCATCCGCGGAAAGCAGATTGTACGAGGCTGCTAGGAGTTTACTGATAGGCTTTGAGGTACGTGAAAAGGTGTACCTTCTTGTAGAGCCGCATGTATAAAATGTGCCCTGTATAAATAGTAGCCCCTGAGACTCTGTGTGTTGTCGAAAGTGACGGCGCACAGAGGATCATAACCCCAGGTATAATATGTCACCTTTTCTATGAAGGTGGCGAGGTGTTCGGTGACTAGCCGGACTGATGAATCTGCCGAGCTAAAGCGGCAACTTGACGTAGCAGATGCCGACATCGCGCTTGTAAATAAGCGGCTAGACGAGGCACAAGGTGTGTTCCAAAGACATCTGATAAGAGGAGCTCGATGCTCGTGCCTTATAAGATATATGCTTAATGTAGATGGTGCTGCTACCATGGAGAACCTTCGGGCGGAACTTGCCCGAGCCAAGGAGCAAGCAAGGAAAAGTGATGCGGCTGCCATTATAGCGGCTGAAGAGCTAAAAGCCGAACAGGCTGCTCACTGCCAGAGCAAGAAAGTAATAGCCGAGATGGCTATAAAATTGAAGGATGCTGCCGACTGCTGTAAATTTCTTAAACAAGAAGATAGGGTGGCTCAGAAGGACCTTGAAAAGATCACTGCCGAGGCCAAGGATACTCGCTCTGCAATGAGGGCTATGAAGGAGGAGCTACGTCAGGCTGGAGATATCACGGCTGGAAAGCCCTATATGCTGCGGAAGAAGTTCGGGGATCCTAAGTATGCTCCGTTAGACCGGCAGTGGAGTGCGGAGAACACTTATCTGGATTTGGCAGCGAGTGCCGCAGACGCGACCGAACACTTCCGAGGTCGAGGTGACCATGAATTGGAAGAGCTTTTTTGGTCGCAATTCCACAATCCAGAACGCCCACTTTCGGTATCCGACCATTTGGCCGCCTGGGCGCAGCTGAACAGGTTATCCGGACTCGCCATGAGGTATGTTGCGAGTCGTGTGTGGCCGGAAGAGCCAGAGCCGAAGAGTTATTTTAGCTTGGTGCAGCAGTTCCTTGGTTCGGTGCCGCATGTTGATGCAATGAAGAGGTCGGCGTGCATAGAGGGTGCGCAGATGGCTCTTGCCCGTGTCAAAACATACTGGGCGGATATGAAGGACAGTGTTGTTGCATCCCGGGATTCGGACGAAAGTCGAGTACCTGCCAAGCACTACTTTGAGGAAGTTCTTCAGGGCGCTCGTTTAATAGAGTCGCAGTGCTCGTAGGATGTTGTGTTCGAATAGCATTTGCTATTGTAAAACAAATATTTTGATAGAATATAAAAGCTTTTTATACTTGTGCTTGCAAGAATTATAATGCCTCCTGTGCGGCCATTAATGTATATGTGTATATAACCTGAAAGTTGGCAGTCGTTGGCTTCAGCCCCCACGCATATAATGCGGGGGTGTTCGCAAAAAGGCGCCTTTTCACACTTAATCCAACGTCTTGGTCCTATAAAGGAGGTGATAGCGCAGCGAACTAGGAAACCGGACTATAATGCTTTATCACTTTCACTTAGCCATAGGAGTTTGACAGTGGGGCTACTGAATAGCCCCTAGGGGCACCGCGCTCGCCCGAATTTGGGGCGCGAGTGTGCCTGACCGGGAAGCGGCCCTTCGTTAATGCGGGGGGATCCTAAAGATTCCGAAAGTCATCGAGTGGTGTACCAGACTCTCGCTATATCATGACAGTCAGTTTTCGGCTTTCTCTACTCAGGTGCTCGCCTGGCCGAACCGGGGCACAATCGCAGTAGTTCTCCTGGTCCTGCCTTAGCCGATAGAGCGGAACGTAAGGCGGCAAAACATAGGAGCCGGGCAAACCCAACATTTGACCAAAGACATGATTCAGAGCTGATGCATATAAGGCCAAACTCGCGACGCCGAACACTCCCTAAGGTATTCGGTCTTTATGAAAATGGGCCGAACAAAAGCCCTTGGTAAGAAGCCCCTGGTGCCTAGGAATGCGCAAAATTCTGGCGTGGCCACATGCCAAGACGCCAGCCTCCTCCTCGGTTATAGCGAAAACCGTGGGATGTTATCAACAAGAGACAGTAAAAAAGGTTTACGCATGGTCTTAATCTAAAAAGAATCCTTAAAACGGGTCCCTACTGCACGTCTGCGCCTGTATCTCCGTTGTGTCGTATCCTGGACGGGCGTAGCATGGTGTTCATCTGCGAAAGAGAGGAACTTAGTGAAAAATAATCGTGCGAGAAATATATATTAAAATAAACAAAATATGATACAGAGACATGAGTAAAATTGAGCCGTATTGTCTCTAGGTGTGAACACGCGGAGCCCCTTGTACAGGGTTATGCGGCTATTAAGCCTTTGTATGTTTACGCCGGACTCGTCGAGCCGTGTCCGGGGTAGTAAAGCTGGATTAGTGTGCGGCTGTCAAGGCGGCCGCACCATTATCCGTACTTTGGGGATCAATTGATATTTCCCTTTAATGAGATGATGCCTCGTGGACCGGGAATTTTGAGTGTAAGGGATGCATAATGCGGTATTGCGTTAAAGCGGGCGAAAGCTTCGCGTCCCAGTAGCGCTTGATAGCGACTTATGAATGGGGCGATGTGGAAGGTTAGCTTTTCGCTTCGGAAGTTGTCGGGTGAGACGAACATGACTTCTAACGAAAGGGAACCCATACTCTGGGTATCTGGGCCCGGCGTGACTCCTTGAAAGGAAGTGTTGGCATGGCGAATTATTGCTGATATAACAGGTTTAGATCACTGCCACCGTCCATTAGGACTTGTGTAAATTGGAGTCCGTCAATAATCGGATCCAAGACCAAGGCAGTCCAGCCTGCATTCCGGATACCTCTGGAGTAATCCTGATGATCGAAGGTGATTGGTTGTAACAACCAGTGGTGGTGCTCCTTTGGGGCAGGCCGTATGGTGCGTATCTTCGTAGGCGCCATTCTGTTTTTCCCTTTTGTCACCTGAAGTGAATTTACTGTTTTGACTTCTTATGGGAACTTCTTTTGTTCTCCCGTGTTCTGCTTGTTGGGTGTGTCGTCATCCTCGCTTGGTGTGTCGAGCCCCTTGTGTTCGGCGTTGAGTTTGCCGGACTGCTTGAAGACCCAACAATCACTATGGGTGTGGTTTGCAAGTCTCCCGGGAGTACTGTGGATTTGACATATTTTGTCCAAGATTTTGTTGAGGTTAGATAGATCGTCCCTGTCATCTTTGGGGGGCGGCTTTTTCTGATTTTGCCAAGAGCTTTTGAATCCGGTGTTAACTGCCGTGCTCATCGGGCTATTATCCTTGATCCGGCGCTGTTCTTTGTTACGACGTGGTTTCCCGTTTCCATCTCTGAGTTCGGATGTACTCGGGTCGCTGGTGCTGCTTCTTGCCAACCAGCTATCTTCTCCTGCGCAAAAGCGGGTCATGAGGCTTGTTAATGCGGCCATTGTTCTTGGCTTTTCTTGGCCGAGGTGTCTGTCAAGCCATTCGTCTCGGACGCTATGTTTGAAAGCTGCTAGGGCTTCGGCGTCCGGACAGTCGACTATCTGATTCTTTTTGGTAAGAAATCTGTTCCAGAGTTTCCGGGCTGACTCTCTGGGTTGTTGAGTTATATGACTCAGATCGTCTGCCTCCAGAGGTCGGACATAGGTCCCTTGAAAATTTGCCCGGAAAGCATCCTCGAGCTCTTCCCAACTTCCTATGGTGTTTTTGGGAAGGCTTTTAAGCCAATGCCGGGCTGGCCCTTTGAGCTTAAGGGGTAAGTATTTTATGGCGTGAAGGTCATCTCCTCTGGCCATGTGTATGTGGAGGATATAATCCTCGATCCAGACTCGAGGGTTTGTTGTTCCGTCGTATGCTTCTATGTTTACGGGTTTGAATCCCGCTGGAAATTCATGATCTAGTACCTCATCGGTGAAACATAGGGGATGTGCGGCGCCCCTGTATGTAGGTGTGCCACGATGTTCGGATATTTTTTGCGTTGCATTGCTCACTGGAGCTTGCTTTCTTGGCCCATAGATGGATCTGGTTGGACCGGTTTTTTGATGCGAATCCTTGGGTGGATCGCTGCCGTATTGAGTGCGGCGCCCTTTGTCACTTGAGGTCGATCGTGGGGTCGTCTATCCGACCTGGTGGCTTCCTTGTTTTTTGACTGTGGGGGCTCTAAGGCCTCTTCATCAAATTCCAGTAATAATTTCCGCTTCGGATAGCTCTTTGCGTGACGAATGTTGCCGTACTTGTGTGCGGTATTGAGTACTTTGCCCCATCTGATTCTGAGTGCATCTTCCGCTGTTTTGAGCTTCTGCTTCTGCTTTTTCAGGCTACGCGCAGTGGCGACGAGCCTTTGGTGGAGGTTCTGGTGCTCCAACGACTTTTCCGGCGTGAGGTCGTCCGGACTATTATCTTTGCCGGGGACGGATTGTTCGATTTGTCCGCCCTGTTTCGACGGTTGCTTGATGGCGTGTTCGTCTTCCATTGATTCGCCCTGCTCTATGGCTGGGTCTCTGTCGAGGTGGGACTTGGCGCAGCGCTTATGCCGCCGCTTTGATTGTTTTTCGAGGGAATGATCCCTTGTTGCGCCCTTTTGATCATCGTCGTTGCTTCTTTTAGGTGTGTCCACCATGTATACATCGTGTGATGAGGTGATTGTCCGGTGCTCTATAGGCGCTGGTTCTCGATTATCTCCTTCATCGGCGTCCATACAGTCAATGTCTTCGGAGTCATAGTCGAGCATGTCAGTTAGATCGTCGACAGTGGCTATGAAGTGGGTGGTGGGCGGGGTTCGAATTTCTTTGTCGTCCGAATCCCAACCTCGCTGACCATAGTCCGACTAGGGCTCTCCTGACAAAGACAGAGACTTTAGTGAATTCAGGATGTCGCCAAAGGGCGAGTGCTGAAAGACGTCCACGGCGGTGAACTCCATGATCGGAGCCCAATCGGGTTCGATCGGAAGGGGTGGGGGAGATTCAGAGTTTGGAAAGGAGTCCGGCACCTTGGAGCCACAGGCCTCACAAAGGACTAGGCCAGTATCCGGCTCGATCGCCGTAGAAATTGTGGCTCCTGGGGTGGCGTCCAACCGTCCATCTCCGTCTGGCGTGGTCGGCTCCGAACTAAGGGTCGGAGCGGACACCTGAGCGGCACTCTGGGCACTGTCCAGCGGCAGAGCTAGATCATGCCCATCGTGACAGTGCGGCGCGCTCGGCCGTGACTCGAATCCGTCGAAGATCAAGTCCCTGCGGATGTCGGCCGTGTAGTTTAAGCTTCCAAATCTGACCTAATGGCTAGGGGCGTAGCTTCCGATCTGCTCCAGATGGCCAAGCGAATTGGCCCGCAGTGCGAAGCCGCCGAATACAAAGATCTGTCCGGGGAGAAGAGTCTCACCCTGGACCGCGTCGTGGTTGATGATCGAAGAAGCCATCAGGCCTAAAGGTGACGACACCGAGGAACTCTCAATGAAAGCACCAATGTCGGTGTCAAAACCGGCGGATCTCGGGTAGGGGGTCCCGAACTATGCGTCTAGGCGGATGGTAACAGGAGACAAGGGACACGATGTTTTTACCCAGGTTCGGGCCCTCTCGATGGAGGTAAAACCCTACTCCTGCTTGATTAATATTGATGATATGGGTAGTACAAGAGTTGATCTACCACGAGATCAGAGAGGCTAAACCCTAGAAGCTAGCCTATGGTATGATTGTTGTTTGTCCTACGGACTAAAACTCTCCGGTTTATATAGACACCGGAGAGGACTAGGGTTACACAGAGTCGGTTACAATGGGAGGAGATCTTCATATCATATCGCCAAGCTTGCCTTCCACGCCAAGGAAAGTCCTATCCGGACACGGGATGAAGTCTTCAATCTTGTATCTTCATAGTCCGAGAGTCCGGCCAAAGGTCATAGTCCGGCCATCCGGACACCCCCTAATCCAGGACTCCCTCAGCCCCCTAGCTCATTTATTTTTCATGGCTCCACCACTGCGTGCAATAGCGCATGTTCTCGCCCCCTCTCTTTAAATATCGATCTCGCACTTGTGCACTCCTTCATAGTCTCCCTCAACTTGCCCCCTCACACCATCTTCGAGCCCCCACCAGATTTTGCCACATGTACAATCTAGGAGACTCCATGGTTGAACTTAGCATAATGCACAAACCTCAAAACACATCCTTTGTTCTAGAATCTTCCGTATCATAACTGCCCAAACTTTTTTTCTAGTTGAATTGCCATTATTTGATTTTACTTTATGCTTTACAACGCACAGTTCCATGAATCATAAAATAGATCAAGGGCTTCTTTGATTCAAAGGATTATCAAAGGAATTTTAGAGGATTCTAATCCTTAGGAATTTTTCCTATCCTGGTTGTTTGATTCGTAGGATTGTAAACCATAGGATCCATAGGATTCATTTGCACTAGATCTCATAGGAAACATCCCATCCACTCAAACCTCTTTGAAAGAATCCTGCATTTTTTCTATGCACAATCAAACACTCGTACAATCATGTAGGATTCAAGATGACATTCCACTCTAATCCCATGTTTTTCCTATTCCCGCGTTTTGGAAATCCTACGAAACAAAGAGGCCATAGCTTTTTTATAAAAACTAATTGATTTTGAATGAGATGAACTAAATTAAATGAAGGTCTACATCAGGCATATATGACTCAGAGCTTACATGCTATAGTATGGTATTTATTCATAATTTGGTTGCCAAATCTAATGCGTGCAATGCACGTGTACCTTACTAGTACTTCGAGTATGTGAAAACCCCGTAAATTAGAATTCCAATGCCATGCTACACAGTGTCTCTCTTACAGTTCATGAAGCCACGTGGCACATGTGGAGGCATTGTTGCGACCTTCTTGTGTGGATTGATCATAGTGACGTGCTGCTGGTTCCAGAAGAATCTACTCATCCTCTCAGAGCTACACTAGCGGTACATGCACGAAGCAAAGATGTGCATGCACGCCAAGCATGCACTCATTCCCTCGCACGCACATGCGGGTACATGGGCGGATGCATTTTTGTATGAAGATCCACCCCATGTGATAATTTGATGCGTGTAAAGTCCTTCACTTCATTTATGGTCAATTAATCCAGCGCATGCAAATTGAGTGGACGTGAGGGCGGAAGAAAGACATTACTACTCCACTGCGCGCATGCGAGTAGTTAAATCATGGGTTGCTAGTACTTCCATTGGTATCCTTCGTATTTTGTGCCAATTTTTGACCATATTTGTAAGTAACATAATATTTATGCATGTGATAAAAAGTGGCACAAAAAAGGGGCCAATAAACCAGGATGCATGCAGCATGATCAATTTTTGCCAGGGCTATTGTTGGTGGCCTTTGTACTTAAATATGGACGGAGTGGAGTAGTACTATCTTTATCTTAGCCTCGTAGGCCTCTCCCAGCGCCTAGGATCGCCTCACCCACCGGATCCCGCCATGGATAATCCCTTAGATCCCAGGATCCCACGGGCTGTCCTCTTGATGTGGCCTGCAGCACTGCCGCCTTTGAGCGAAACCCACATGTGTTTTAGAGGGGATTCATTGCTCTGGAATCATAGATTGGTGGCACCAGAGGAGATGCCAGGGCTGCATTTCAGGTGGTGGGCAGCAAGGGCAATTCGGATCGAGGAAGCATCGCATCGATTGGAGAGAAGTTCCAAGGAATTGCGCCTGGCGCATCACAAGGCGGAGGCGCAAGTCGATCTCAGGGGAGAGATGCTGAGGGATGTCAACATTTGGCAGCATGGCGTTGATTTCGAGCTAGGGCTAATGGTAGAGATCATATTCACGGAGCCGAATGCAGAGGAAAGAACGTGCATGCCTGCGCAATGGCATGAGCAACCGGTGCAACTGTTCAAATGGGCGGAAGGAGAAGCCAAATCCCGGGACCAATTGCAGCGGCGCCGCTGGGCATGCATCATAGGCGAGTTGAGCTACCCTCCTTCCCCGCCAGCAATGAAGTGAACTTGCAATGCCATGTCGGTTTGCAACCTTGACAATCATTCCATCTATATGTATTGTATTCCTGTGAAAATACTTGGTCGTTTGGAAAAAGATGGTAATTGATTTATCACTAGTTTTAGAATGCTTGGTCATGACAATCAACCGAAGCCACAAGCAGAAGTCTCCAACACGTAATACTTTACGGTCGGTCGCACCAACAGACGGTCTGTCAGACCCGTGTCTCACCGAAGGGACACACATCGGCTTAATCTGACATGTACGACCAATTACATCACTGACTTCGGTGACCGCATTTGAGCAGTGTAGTACTCCCTCTATCTCAGTTTGCAAGTCTTGCACGTGTACCTAGGTCATTAATTTGACCAACTTAATAAGAGGCATAGATTGCCAAAAATATATCATTACAAACTTCAAATATTATATTTTTAATGATATATTTTTATGTCAAACAATTTATTTTATATAAGTTACATTGACAACCTAGATACATGTGCAAGCCTTGTAAACTGAGATGGAGGGAGTACTTGAAATTTATGTTCCACTAAACTCATCGGGAGCCGTTTCGGGCCTCGAAACCAAAACCATCAATTAATCTTTACCTTGTTCACATCACATTCGAAAGTATTAGTGCTACAATTAAGTGCAAGCCTGCTCACACCTACTAGTACGTACCAAACCTGAACGTGTTTCCACTAGGCAGGTTTTAGTACTAGTGCTAGTACTTACGTTATAAAAAGGGGAACTACCTAACCGAAAATTACTCTACCTTCCTCCTCATAAGTCCTTCTTCTTCGTCCGTCCTTGCCATGGCCGGTGTGTAGAGCTCTAGGTCGAGAACTACTCATAACAAGGGAGCGACAACCAAGGCTGCAGAAAAAAGAGAGGGCTCACCGCCACGCAGAGACCTCAAAAGATCTCTCACGGGCAGGCGATGGCTCCCAGGAGCACCCTAGCCATGGAGGCGAACATGCCGAGCTGGTGGTGCTGGAGTCGTTATCCCTCAACAGCATGCCCGATCAGCTCAATAAGCAGAAGGAGTTCATCCACGGTTTGGTGGAGCTGCTGAAGGAGAGCCTCAATGACATGCCCACTGAGCTCAATGAGCAGGGGGAGTTGACCGTCGGCTTGGTGATACTGCTGAAGAAGAGCATTGCCTCGGAGAAGAACGCAACCAGGAAAATCTTGCAACTTCAGTAGGACAAGGCGAAGCTCTGCCACGAGCTCGACCTGCTGAAGGAGAAGAACGCTGGCTGGAAGAAGCTGCATGAGAATAGTAGTTCCTCGATGATGATGTTGTAGGCCCTCGTCATGGAACAAAAGGAGGAGTTGGCGAAGCTCCGCATCGAGCACCCCGCTACTGTCAAGGTACATAATGCGGCCGTGGAACATATGATGAAGGCTCGCATCAAAAAATACCCCGTCATTGCCAGAATGAAGAAGATGGCAGAGGAGACACGCAAGGAGATGAAGGTTATGGAGGCGATGAAGAAGCAGTTACGACTCCACGGCCATCAACCCTTCATTTAGTGAGAGCAGCGCCCGAGACT
>NC_041385.1:687501507-687597133 GCF_002162155.2 Triticum dicoccoides | reverse complement strand
ATAATCTTCCTTCTTCTTTTGCTCATGTGTTTCTTCTTTTGCTTCGGGTGTTTCGCCGCACGTGTCATGTTCTCTGTGAGGCATGAATAGAACAATGCTAACAATGAGATGACTAGCAAATTAGATCATTTTTATCGCCATATGGCACTGGGCTGCCGTGTTTCGTGCTCCTCCATCGCAGTACTACTCTAGTGGAAAACTTGAGTATACCGCACGGTTCTTTGCTCCTCCTCAGGTCGTCGGCACATTTATACGAGCAGTCAAATCAAGGCCCTGCCTTCCAGTAGTAATGAGCCGTCAAATCACAAAGGCCCTCGCCTCTTGTGAAACCGACAAAACTAGACTGCCCCGCCCTCTAGCCTTTTAAAAAATGTATACTTTTGTACAGTAGTAGTATCGATGGATTGCGCCATGGAGCAAAACTAACAAGATGAAATTAAAGAAAAAGGTGGTACATATAGAGAGCACTCATCGCCAAATTATGCATATCGTACTATTAAAAAAGCTAGTATGTGCTTAAATGGGGTGCTAAATTCTATTAAAGAAATTAGCATACCTATTTAATTCTTGGGTTCTTATCATTTATGCCACTAGTTGTGTATCACTACTCAGTTTTGCCATTAGAAGCTAAAACTACTCAAAAATGCCATCGATCCGTGAGATGCCTGTTCAAAAATGCAATTAGATATCTCAAAGATGCCATCGTTAAGTTAGATGGTTGCTAAAAAATGCCATTAGACATTGTTATTTTCACGTCAAACCCGTTGACCATGTTACATGAGAAAAATAAGCCGATTCTCACAATGATAAGTGTGGCCCCACTTGTCAGGAGTAACCAAGCGAATAATTTTATAGGAAAATAAGAACGTTGTTGGGATCAAGTAGGCCCCACACTTTATTTTACTATAGTGAGATAGAGGGAGAGCTGGCATGTTGGTCCATCGATATTTATGTCATTATAACATGGCAAAAGAGATTTGAGTCACAATAATGGTGTCCAGCATAACACACCCCTCAAATAAAACTAAGTACCCTAAAATTCTTTAACAACTAAGCTGCTGGCTATATGATGTTGGCCATATATATTGTACGTATATAATGTGAAGAAATGAGTGGTAGTACTATACCAACTAAACGATGAACTGTAAGAAATATAACGAGAATAAACATAACATAGTTTTGCTGGGGGCTCAGCACAACGCACCCCTCAAATAAAACTAAGCACACCTGATATTAAACTAAGCAACTAATCCGGTAGACACTGCATTAGAACCACCATGAGCAACGATGCTGCCACCTTACTCGGAGTCCTCGTCCACGTCCTCGACTTCGTCCTTGTCCCTCTTCCTCTTGGCCGATACTTCTTTGCTTGAACCGCACACTTGGCTCTTGCTCTTCATCCAACCCTTGTAGATATTGAAACAAAGGTAGCCATCCATAGAAGCGTAGTGGATGTTGTCTATATTTAGTACATTCCAGTGCCATACACGATGAAACGTGTGCGAAGGTTTCTTCAGTTTACCGTATGAAGGATGAACCATGGCACCTGCCAGGGTCAGCATTGAAGGCTGATCACGGGAGGGCACCAGCCCATTCTTCTGGAGGTTGAAGGGGTTGCCTATAGTGAGGCCTATCCGACCCAGGACTGTTCTGTCATTCGTAAAGTCTACAGTAACGAATTTGACTAGGCCGCCCTTGAGGAAGTTCTTAAATTCCTCACACTCAATGTCGGCATGGCATATGTGGTAGACCAAGCATAAGTCATGCACGGAAACCTGGATCACAGTGGGCTTCATCTTCTCTTCCTCCTTTAGATTCTTATCTTTGTCCAGGGTTGTGGTGTACTCAACATCTAGCGACCCACTCATCGTTTGAGTTTTCGAACATGCGTCTGAAGAGAGCAAGGCATCCTTTCACCATCGTGGAAGAACGGGTGTAGATGACGTCGAACTCATCACCGATGATGGTTCTAACCTTGTACTCACTGCTGATTATGGATATTTGGGACGCCATGGATTTGGGATGAGGGCTAGGAATAGTGGAGTTGTCATAATGTGAAAGGATGGGACGACTAGGAGCAAACCACCGTAATGTTAAAGGACGTCCAGGGACGAGTAGGAGCGAACTGTGAGCGGTTTTTCAATTGTAAATATGTTGAGTGGGGCATGCGAATGGCAGGGTAGTGGCTTTCCTGGTGGATAAATGGATTCATGCACAGTAATATGGGGGCCCAATTAGATGTCATGTCTACTCGACGCCCAATTAAATGGCTTTTGATGTCATGTCAAGCGTCGGGAAAATTACAGGTGATACGAAGCTTTCCATTCTCCCATGATACGGGCTTCTACGAGCCCTTGGATCTGAGATCGAACGGTTGCATGCCGTGATTGTAGACCTATGGGTGAATATCCTATCCTGGAGGGTTATTGTGCAAATTTTCAGCAACTTAGCATGCGACCGTTCGATCTCAGATCCTAGGGCTGCCAGCAGCCCGTATCATGGTCGCGCCTACCACGACCATCGCCTTGCTCGGGTGGTCGCGCCCTTGGAGATTTAACACAATGCGTTAGGCTATCTGATGTTGGCATGTCATACATAGTCATCCCTTAGTCACTCATACTACAACAAGGTTAGCTATAAGGTTGGTTGTAAGAGTATTTTTTGCTTCTCTCTATCTCTTTCTTTGTAGTATTTATTGCATTTCCAAGGACTGACCTCTTCCAATGAAATGGTGATTAGATGAGGTGCTAAGGGCATTAAATGGCTTAGCAACTCAAGTCCCCAATGCATAGGTGCTTAGTTTTTGTTGCTAAGTTTGTTTCATTAATTAGCTATAGACTCAAAATTGTCTTTTCACCTAGGTACACGCGCTTAGCACCATTTCTTCCTTGGGTCACCAAACTAGTCTCTCTCTTCTTAATTAACTTGCCACTTAGACTTTATGCCTATGTGGCAGTCTTAGCACCTGTAGGAGAAAGTAAGTACAATAGTGGGCTATAAGCCCGCTTTACATGGAATTTTTGCATATGTGGAGGAAAGAGGCAAGGAAGAAGTGGAGGAGTGGGCTCTCATGCCAGAGACAGCCTCTACATGGCGGAGCATTGGGAGAGGCACTTGTATGGAGGTGGTCGAGAATCGGGAGACTAACACCGGTCATAGCGCCGCATTTAAAATGATAATGGAAAGTCAAATCACAGGGCCCCACCTGTCCAGCAACAACTCGCTGTCAAATCACACAACCCTACGTTTGCAGCAGCCTACTCCCTCATCTTCTCACGTCTCTGTCAAACCGACTAGGTGGAACTGCCCCACCTACCGCGCGGGAAAAGCCCCGCCCTCGACTTTTAAATAGTACAGTATACTAATTTTGTATACATTGATTGCGCCATGGAGCAAAGCCTCAAGAAAATGGTGGTACACATGTACGGAGTATACAGCACGCCCATCGCGTTCGCGTCTCACCCCAGACGGTCGATCGCTCTGGCATGCCACTCTCCGATTGGAACGCATGTCATATTGTGTTTGCACACATATGTGGGACCGCAATTGAGAACAGACCATAGGCACACTCCCCGGCCCCGCAAGTCGGGTGAGTTAATAAAAGAGAGAGATGAGCGATAGTACTAGAGAAGTGTTGTACATACGTTGGTGCTTGGACGATCCCTGCAAGACACGGAAGATCAGTTCGTGCATGCATGTGACCAGACTCCTGCAGACACACCTGGATTGGCTATCGTCTACATATCGTGCAGGCTGTGTTGAACAGGGTTGTAGTTCTGGTGAGAAATCTAAAAAAAGGTTTCTTGTCATCTCGCAAAATTAGGTGTCATGTGCTTCGCATCACTGTGAGGGCTAAACAACGACAACTTAGTTCCTCCAAGGGGCTAGTCATTGGGGCACATGCATGAAGACTACTCGGCTGCCATCTAGGTCAAGCCGGCTATGTTAATTAGGACATCTACCGATGGACCAGTTTTCTACGAGTTTATCTTTAATTTGGGCTTTGATCCTCGTCTAGTTTGTCTGTCGGGATTCGTGTTGTCTCCTTTGGGCAGTGAGGTTATGGTTTCTTGTCATGTGGCATTTTTTTGTGTTATATGTTATAATCCAATGCTTCAGATCAAAATGACGACAATTGTGCCTCCGGGGCACATGCATGAAGACTTCTCGACAGTCATTGACGAGGTCAAGCCGGCTCCGGTGGACAAAAGAAAACTAGTACTCCACTATGTAGGCAGGAGCCTCCGCGCTTGCTTGTTAGTGTTGCTCTCTTCACACTGGCTCGTCCTCTCCGGATCTAAACACGACAGAAGTGGCCACACTCTCTCTCTCTCTGCTCACTGCTGGTCACAGATCCAGTCGGATCCTCTCCGCCGAGGAAGGTGAGAAGGTGCAACATTGACGCGGTCGTCCAAGGCGACGACTCTTTCCCACTGTTGGCACGTCCCATTCAGCTTGCCTTGTCGTTCTCTCCCAAGCATCGCTGGCTAGGGAGGGCCTCCGACCCCTTCTTCCTCACTATCGTAGTGTGGGAAGATCCGGCCTCCCGCCTAAGGGAGTCCTGGATTAGGGGGTCCTCGGCTGTTCGGACTATTGATGTGGGTCGGACTGATGGACTATGAAGATACAAGACAGAAGACTTTGTCCTGTTGATAACCCACAAGTATAGGGGACCAATTGTAGCCTCTTTCGATAAGTAAGAGTGTCGAACCCAATGAGGATCTAAAGGTAGATCAAATATTCCCTTAAGTTCTATCGACCACCGATACAACTCCACGCATGCTTGACGTTCGCTTTACCTAGAAGTACTTTGTAGGTGTTGTTGGATAGAATTGCAAGATAATAAAGAGCACGTAAATAAAAAGTAGGGGCTGTTTAGATAAAGAAGCAATAAAGTAAATATAGTGAGTGTGGAAAAGTGGTGGTAGGAGTTCTGAAATTGTCCCTAAGCAATTGACTACTTTACTAGACCGATAGCAAGTTTTATGTGGGAGAGGCATAAGCTAACATACTTCCTCTTCTTGGATCATATGCACTTATGATTGTAACTCTAGAAAGCATCCGCAACTACTAAAGATCATTAAGGTAAAACCCAACCATAGCATTAAAGCATCAAGTCCCCTTTATCCCATAGGCCACAACCCCCTTACTCAGTTTATGCTTCTGTCACTCAAGCAACCCACTATAAGCGAATCATGAACATATTGCAACACCCTACAGAGGGAATCCCTCACGCTTGCGCAACACGGAGGGAACAATAGGACAGCAACATAACCACAAGCAAATTAAACCAATCATAGCAATTCATCAATCACCGCTAGGACAACGAAAATCTACCCAGACATCATAGGATGGCAACACATCATTGGATAATAATATGAAGCATAAAGAACCATGTTCAAGTAGAGGGTACAGCGGGTTTGCGGGAGAGTGGACCACTGAATATAGAGGAGGGAAGGTGATGGAGATGTTGGTGAAGATGACGGAGGTGTTGGTGTAGATCGCGATGATGATGATAGCCCCCTGTGGCGTTCCAGCGCCACCAGAAGCAAGGGGGAGAGAGCCCCCCTTCTTCTTCTTCTTCCTTGACCTTCTCCCTAGATGGTAGAAGGGTTTCCCCTCTGGTCCATTGTCTCCATGGCGTGGGAGGGGCGAGAGCCCCTCCGAGATTGGATTTGTCTCTCTGTCTCTCTCTGTTTCTGCGTTCCTGATTCTGCCCTTTCACCGTTTTTTATATTCCCGGAGATCCGTAACTCCGATTGGGTTGTACTTTGGACATGATTTCTTTCCGGATATTGGCTTTCTTGTGGCAAAAGAAGGGCACCAACCACCTTACGGAGTGGCCACAAGGGTCAGGGGCACGCCCCTGCCTCGTGGGCCACTCGAGCATCGTCTCGTGTTGATTCTTCTTCCCAAAAATCATAAATATTCCAAGAAAAAACTCCATCTGTTTTTATTCCGTTTGGACTCTGTTTGATATGGGTTTTCTGCGAAACATAAAACATGCAACAAACAGGAACTGACACTGGGCACTGGATCAATATGTTAGTCCCAAAAATAGTATAAAAAGTTACCAAAAGTATATGAAAGTTGAATAATATTGGCATGGAACAATCAAAACTTATAGATACGACGGAGACGTATCAGCATCCCCAAGCTTAATTCCAGCTCGTACTCGAGTAGGTAAATGATAAATAAGATAATTTTTGATGTGGAATGCTACCTAGCATAATCTTGATCATATATCTAATCATGGCATGAATATTAAGACACGAGTGATTCAAGGCAATAGTCTATCATTTGACATAAAAACAATAATAATTCGAGCATCCCAACAAACAATCATGTCTTTCAAAATATCAATGCTAAAGGACACTATGCCTACAAAATCATATAGTCTTGTATGCTCCCTTTTCTTAACACAAGGTACCCCTCATGCTCATCCCGGTGTCAGCCAAGCAATTGGTTCACACTTTTTAACGCGCTTCAGCTTTTTTAGCCCTCACGCAATACATGAGCACAAGCAATGGATATAGCACTATAGGTGGAATAGAGTATGATGGTGAAGGTTGTGTGGAGAAGACAAAAAGGGAGAAAGTCTCACATCAACGCGGCTAATCAACGGGCTATCGAGATGCCCATCAATTGTTGTCAATGCGAGGAGTAGGGATTGCCATACAACGGATGCACTAGAGCTATAAGTGTATGAAAGCTCAAACTGAAACTAAGTGGGTGTGCATCCAACTTGCTTGCTCATGAAGGCCTCGGGCATTTGAGGAAGCCCATCATCGGAATATACAATCCAAGTTCTATAATGAAAAATTCCCGCTAGTATATGAAAGTGAAAGCATAGGAGACTCTCTATATGAAGAACATGGTGCTACTCTGAAGCACAAGTGTGGTAAAAGGATAGTAACATTGCCCCTTCTCTCTTTTTCTCTCATTTTTTTTACTTTTCTATTTTTTTGGTGGGCTTCTTTGGCCTCTCTTTTTTATTTGGGCTTCTTTGGCCTCTTTTTTTAGTCCGGAGTCTCATACCCACTTGTGGGGGAATCATAGTCTCCATCATCCTTTCGTCATTGGGGAAATGCTCTAATAATGATGATCATCATACTTGTATTTACTTACAACTCAATATTACAACTCGATATCTAGAACAAAGATATGACTCTATATGAATGCCTCCGGCGGTGTACCGGGGTGTGCAATGATCTAGCATAGCAATGACATCAAAAAACTGACAAGCCATGAAAACATCATGCTAGCTATCTTACGATCATGCAAAGCAATATGACAATGAATGCTCAAGTCATGTATATGATGATGATAAAAGTTGCATGGCAATATATCTCGGAATGGCTATGGAAATGCCATAATAGGTAGGTATGGTGGTTGTTTTGAGGAAGATATAAGGAGGCTTATGTGTGATAGAGCGTATCTATCATGGGGTTTGGATGCACCAGCGAAGTTTGCACCAACTCTCGAGGTGAGAAAGGGAAATGCACGGTACCGAAGAGGCTATCAATGATGGAAGGGTAAGAGTGCGTATAATCCATGGACTCACATTAGTCATAAAGAACTCATATACTTATTGCAAAAGTTTATTAGCCCTTGAAGCAAAGTACTACTAAGCATGCTCCTAGGGGGGAGGTTGGTAGGAGTTAACCATCGCGTGCCCCCGACCTTCACGCAAACATAAACAATCAAAATACAATGCGCGCCAATTTGGTTACATAGTTAGGAGACCATACATGCATGCACTACAAAAAAAATACACTTCCGCGATGATACATGTTTGTCACAGTAGGTCGCGTTTTTTGTCATGCATGCACATCCATGACAAATTTATGACAGAATCAAGATAGTCATACATGTGCTGTCGTAGAAGTGTTCCATGACATTACCGAAATTATCATCACAGAAGTGTCGACTTCCATGACGATAAATCGCGCGTCACAGAAGTGCTTTCATCAAGGATGACCGACACATGGCATCCACCATAACGGAACGCCGTTAAACTGTCGGGTCGGGTTTTGGATCCGATAACCCGTTAACAGCCCCGACCACCTGGGATTTTCCACGTGTAAAATCATCATTGGCTGGAGGAAACACGTGTCGGCTCATCGTTGGAACAGATGTCATCCACTCATTGGACAGAAGGCGCCTATGATACGTCGACACGTGGCACGGCCCAACAAGTTTAAATGGGCCCGCCCAACTAAAGGCCCACAAGATTTTGCGGCCCTTAATGGGCCGGCCCAGTTAAAGGCCCACGAGATTTTGCGGACTATAATGGGCTGGCCCAGCTAAAGGCCCACAAGATTTTGTGGGCCATAATAGGCCGGCCCAGGTAAAGGCCCACAAGATTTTTGTGTGCCATAATGGGCCGGCCCAGGTAAAGGCCCACAAAATTGTTGCGGGTCATAATGGGGCGGCCCAGCTAAAGGCCCACGAGATTGCGCCGACATTAATGGGCCGGCCCAGCTGTAGGCCCACAAGATTTTGAGGACCCTAGTAGGCCGGCCCATTAACTGGCTGCCATGTTTTGGGCCAAATGTCGGCCCATAATTGATCCGGTCCATTAATGGCCTGCCACGTTCCGGGCCTAATAATGGCCCATATAAGATCCGGCCCGTTAAAAGCCTCCCACTTTCTGGGCCAAATCACGACCCAGATCAGGTCCGGCCCTTTAAGAGGCTTTGGGCTCAATTATGGCCCAAATCAGATTCGGCCCGTTGACTGGACGCTATGCTTTTGGGCCCACTTGCTAAAGTCCCATTTAGTAATTCGGCCTGATATTAGTTTTGGCCTGTTAAGGGCCCATTTAACATTTCGGCCCTATATTAATTTGGGCCTGTTAAAAGCCCGTCATATAGTTGGGCCTAACTACGTCCCGGTTTGCATCCGACGTCCTCGCAGCCGATATCTGATTGGGCCAAACAAGGACCGAGACAACTTTGGCCTGTTAAAAGCCCGTGAATTGATTCGCACAATCATGGGTCGGGGTCCATTTCGGGCTGCCGCTGGCCCGTGAGCTATTCGGCACGTTGTAGGCCCAGCCTACTTCTCAGCCTCCTAAAAGCCCATTGAGTTTTCTTGCGAAAAGAGGGCCGGGGGGTTACTCGGCCTATTAAAGGCCTGAATCTACTAGTGGGCCAGTTTGACGGGGCCCATGATGCGGATCATACATCATGATTGCATGACGACCCGATTATGTACCATAATTTTACGGTTTGGCTGGTTTACTACGAAGACAGGACATATATACAGTAAAATAACTGCAACATCGTGAATAAGAAAAAACCTAGACTATACAATAAAGAAATTACAGCATATTACATCCACTGGGCATCAAAGTTCACCACTATGATAATAAAGCACAAGCAGACAGCAGATTACATACACTGGGCATCAAAGATCACCACCAGTGCAAATAAACACGCCGACAAAATAATATACAAAACCGACAACACTTCAATAGAGTTCAAGAAAGGTTAGCCCTGCTGGGGGGCTACAGCGCAAGCAGCTGAGCAAGATGATGACACTGTGCTTGTTCAACACTTATATCTTCCTCACCCTGAAAGATAAACAAGCAGACAGATGATAGGTTTCGCACATAAAAGTATCAGTGCTGACAATTCATCACATTTCTTACTGATGAATAAAGTGACATAGTTTAAAATTGCATTAACACAATATGGTATTGTTCAGGTCAAGACATGGCAGGAAATGACATTGTGAAGGAGTTGGCAGCTTCACAACACCACTGGATTACAGATCAAGAACTCATAAGTATCAATGGTTAGTGTGCTGTCAATTTATCCCATTTCAGATTGGCAAATAAAGAGACGGTTTAAATAATAGTAGAATAATATGACATTGTTCATAGTTAAGACATTGCAGAATATGACATTGTGTTGTAGTGGGTAGGTTCACCACACCACTGGATTACGGATGAAGAACAGAAGCATACATGCATTGCAAAAGAAGATCACTTGCTCTGAATAGTTTAATTTACATGGTATGAAGAAGGAACTTGGTTGTACAACTCAAAACTTAAATTGAGAAGGATAAACTTTTGTTTATGAACTACATAATAAACTTTAAACATGCAATTTGATGCAAACACCAAAAATAAACAGCTGTTGCAGTCATACCTAACCAAATATACACAACAAAGTTTGAAGGCTTGAGAAGGACAAACTTACATTACTAGTGAAGACAGGCTCTATAAAGCCCTTGTCCATGCTGATGGGGGGGGGCGCAATTCAAGAAGTTTAACACAAAATCTTCTTCATAAGCATTGCCTTTATTCTACATTTTGTTAAGAGTAAATATAGATGTGATAATATACGAAAAATAGAGAATATTTAAGATAAGATGAAGAGTGATGCTACATAACCAAGTAGCTATAAATTTATGTGAAGCGATACAGGCAAAAGGCACAGCCAAGAGCAATGCACATCTAAACTTCTTCAGTACCAACCTTATGGTAAGAGTAAATATAGATCTGATGTGTAGAAAATGGAGGGCAAAGGAAAATAAGCTGCAGAGTGATGGTACATGAACAACTACCTGTCAATATAAGTACACTGATAAAGGACAACATGTACTTACAAGAACAATGCAGAGCTAAAAAAATTCATTGGCATTGGATATATTCTACACTAATGTAACCATTCATATAGATCAGATAATTTGGAGCGAACAATTGATAAGCAAGCTATCATGCATACTGCTATCACATAATGAACTAGGTATGTATGCAAGTACAGTGATATAGGAAAACAGGTACTAACAAGAGCAAAGTAGCGGGCAACATATTTGCGATATCCTGTCATTCTTTTCAAACCGGAATTCTTCTTCGAGCTGATTTCCTGCAAAAAAGATCCGTAAGGCACATGCGGAAAAGTAGAAGTTCAAATTGTCATGTGATTTCATAGACAGTACCTCATCCTGGGAACAAGACCAGTGCATAACAAGGTTTTTCCATTCAAATGTCTTCTAAATTTAGCATAGCAGACTTCACCGGAAATTCGTTTATAGACTTGCCATCAAAGTGTGATTTCCTCAGGTAACACCGATACTGCTACAATGCTTCCTTGAAAAGCACAAGCAAGCTTTGCTCGTCATGACTATCCAGATTGACCCTCACCTAGTTACAACAATGTAATGTAAATCATTGATGTGTTCGATCAGCAGAAAACAGGAAAATAATAACCATGAATAATAGCACTTACACGTAAGTTGGACAGGAAGATGTGAAAATGGTGTTTGTCTTCACTATAATCCTCCCATGATGGGAATATATGCATGTAGTCCCTAACAACATTGAAAGCATTGTCTTTTAAACTGGGAATAAATGGAATGGGGTTCCAATTTGCAGGAATTGGTCGTCTCTGCAGTTGGGATAGGTCTTCGGCCGGTGAACTTGCTGTACTTTTTGCTGGAGTGGGATTTTTCTGTGGTAAATGAAATCGGTATACCTTTTGCTGGAGTGCAGGTTTTGTGTGGTGGGGCTAGTGGTGTGGCCAGTGAAGTATGGGTACAGTCTGCTGGAGTTGGTCCTATGTTTTGTGTCACTGGTTGTACAGCCAATATAAGTGGGGCGCTGTCTGATTTCTCTGGCACCACCACGTTTTTCAAGGACTTTTCTGGTGCTCCTTCAGGTTCGGCCGTCACCCTCTTCCTTTTTGATGTCTGATGCACAAGAACAGCATTTTAGTGGAAATACATGGTATGACGACAGATGCAATATGTATTGATAATGGATGGGCATGGCATCTCGAGTTATATGGTGAGTAAACTAAGCAGATGGTGGTGCAACAAGTAGAAGAAATGCAAGATGCGTGCAATCAATAAAACCTTGCCAAATTAGAACAACCACCTTGATGGGTGAACAGGACAGGCCATATGCCTTTGACTCCTCGAGGTTAAAATAGTCATTAGGATGATATTCTGAACAAGAATCAACAGGTGGGGAGCGTACGAGTTTCATTGCTTCCAGAATGGCACTCAATGCCTTGGTGCCAATTTTGTAAGTCATTGCAATGTTCCACAATATTCTTCTGATGCGCGGATTCTGATATTCACCGTAATTGCGTATAATATCTGAGAACCATGAAAACATAAATAGTTGTGAGATTATCTTTGTAATGCAGATGATATTCTAATATAGGGGCGCCCCTGTAAACACTTATGTGCTGTCACTGGATTCTGATGAGGGAGCTCATGTGTGCTGTAATATCGTGCGTGCATTCATATAATTTGGCACAAGTACACAAAAAATAGGCTCCAGAAGTAAAGATAGCTGGCAGATGATAGGTTCATAATATACTGTATAGAGAGTTTATTGCCAAACCATGATAACAAGAGCACACAGTAACTAGGCAGATCATAGTGTATATAATAGGGGTACACCATAACCACGATATATAAATCGGGAAAGTGGAACTGGCTTGAAAATACGGTGTTGTATTGCCGCTAGTGATTGAAAGCCTATCGATCATGTACAGGCCAGCACTATCGAACATGGTAAAGAAGAGCAAGCAGATTTTGGATAATAAAATGTTGGTTGTGCAGTGCCCACACATGATGAACCAGAGCGCATTAAGAATGCAACTCCCAACTATCTCTCGACCATTTCAAGCGGTTGGATGAAGATCCTACATCTCCTAACCCTTCTTCTTCCGTGACTCTTATTCTTCCCATACAGAACACCGCACGGGCCGCCGGCCGGACCACCGGCCCCCACCGCCTGTGTTCCTCCGCCACCCCCACCCCCACCTGCGTCGAGTTTTCTTTGTTCGGCGAGGCCCCACAACCACCCGAGCCGCTTGGATCGCACCGGCGAACTTCGGCGAGCTCTGAAAAATCGATTGACCCAATTTTGAAATTTAGCCTACTATGATTTAACTAGTGTGGAATATAAAAGGGAAAAACCATAAGCATTGGGAGTATAGTGTTGAGTGTGCCATGGCGGATCTGAAGGTGCAAACCGGACAAAGGCAACTTCGCAACCAAGACAAGAAACTAGAGTAAAGCAGTGTCGATCTATTTTCTTGCTGCGATAAATAAGGTGAGCAGATACGAAAGAGTACCACCTCTGGTGCGGCGCCGTGTACGCATCTGCTGATAATTCGACGGTGCTGCGGTAGCAATGGCTGTCGGTAGCGTGGAAGCAGATCTAGGAGGGCATATGGTGGCGGCGGGGCGCGGTGGACGAGACGGTCATAGGAGCGGCGCCGGCAAGGTGGACGACGGTGGGGATGAAGCGAGAGGACGGGATGCAAGGATCCCGGTCCGAAGGCGTGGATGAGAGAGGTCGATCTCTTGTAATGGACGGCGGCGTCGGGGTATCAGCTCCGGCATGGTGGAGGAGGACGACGGTGGATGGGGTGGCGGACGGCGGCGGACGGAGGAGGGTGGGGTGGAGAGGGTGTTTTGGCGCCCACGGAGTACGAATGGGGAAAAGGGAGGTAGAGAGGAAGGGGGGAACCATGTATTCAGGGCACGCTTGTCTCAAATGCGAGGAAATTTACAAACTTAGCCCCCGTTTCAAATTTCTACTACATCACAGCAACATTAGTCGGTTGGGGATAGGACGGTAATCTCGCATACACCGAATATTTGCCGATGAGAGTTTGTTTTTGGTGCCCATCGTGTATGAATATGAATCGGGGAGGGAGTCGATTTCGTCTGAGGGCACACTGTGTTTTGGCACCCACCGTGTATGAATCCGGGTGAGAGTCGGGTACGTCACGTTTGGGTGAAATTACAAACCTACCCCTATCGAAACCTATAGATATCCAGCAGATAGGCTTTGCGTGGCAGGGATAGGCAGTAGTGATTTCCATCTCGTAGATTTTAGTTTCAGGCGGTTACTGCGACTTTCCCCGCTTCGTTCAAATTTTGCACAGTGCACGTTTACCGTGCCAACTCAATTCGAATCCCGTTTGTATTCTACTATTTTTTTCGGGCAGGATCCATTTTCAATTGGAATTACATTCTATATACATCATTTTTTTATATATACTTTCAAAAGCACAACAAAGAATTCTGCTCCTTTATATGTATAATATGATTTACAAATACAACGATCTCGAAATCTTAAGGTTGAATTCGAAAAAAAACTAACCAAATTATGTTCTACTAAAATGTATGGATCAGTAATATCTACATATTAAATAACATAGATGTGCGTGAACTCATATGAGTATGCATGTCTGATAGATCAATTTTGGTTCGAGTATGGATTACATGTATCATCATCTCGAATTCAAATATTTGAATCCCTTTTTTCTTCACTCCTTTCACGCCCATCTCTCTAGCATGCATGCTCCTTCAGGTAGCTATCACTCTCTTTTCTCCAGCTCACCCGCACGCTCACTTCATGTTTCTCCTATCCTCGGAAACAATGGTCTCTCGACGTCTCCCTTGAGAAGTGTCACACTCTCCGTATCATTATACATTACATGGTTTTCATTATCTCTCACGTCTCTAATGTTCTCTGGTATCACTCGGTATCTAAGCTTTCTTTTTCACCGCCACACACACACACAGTCTCCACTCGCCTTTCACTTTGTCTTTCTCTCTATGGGATTCTCTCACACACCTATATGTCTTTACATATGACTCATACCACTAAAATTACTCTCTCTCTCTCTCTCTCTCTCCTGTCGACACAACATTTGTTGCGGTCTCCTTTTCGTCTCCATCCCAGACTGACACCGATCAGACAACCCCGAATACCGTCTCCTCTCTCTCTCTCACAGACACACACACACAACTCCTGCTTCCACTCCCCTTCCCGACTACCATCTCTTTCTCACACACACACAAAACTCTTGCTTTCGCACCCGGACTCGTATTTCTCTCACGAACATTTATCGACTAGCTAGCCTCTAGATAGGTTTATACACCCGCACACTCATGCTTCCACCATCGCATACATGTCTCTCTCCCGCTCCTTGTATCTATGTAGCTTTTTCTTCCCTTCTTGAGACACGCCCTCTCGATCGTGCACACACACTATCGCCTCATTTTAAGCTGATACCTATCGCACACACACTACTTGCGTCTTTTTCACACATGCACTCCGTCTTCCTCCACTCTCCCTCTTTCTCACACACATGGGCTTTTTGCAACAACTAACAAGATGCCCATGCGTTGCACGGAACATCAAGATGCATTTGTATGAGTAGTTTATCTTGTGGGGGAAAAGGATGAACGAGGGAAGACCTTATTTGCAAATGTGGAGAGGGGTGTGGGTATCTTTTTGGAAAATTGCCATAGTTTCCTTCCTATCCATCAGATATAGATCGGACGGCCACACGATCATCACCAACAATGCTTTTTATAAGAGTAGGGCTGAAAAATAGAGTTGGTGATGATGGTGGACCTGCCATCCTGCAATGTAGGTCGTCCGACTTATATCTGACGGATAGGAAGGAAAATATGGCAATTTACCCACACTCTTCACCACATTTGCAGATAAGGCCTTCCCTCATTCATCCTTTTCTCCCACAAGATCTTGATGTTCCGTGCAACGCACGGGCATCTTGCTAGTAAGAGTAGAAATTAGACATATACCACTTCTCAAATCTTGAAACCAACAACATTCCTCCCTTATCTCATCAAAACCGCCAAAGGAATATATTTTGAGTGAAACATAACATATTTTTAGTGATATACGTATTTCAAAACTAGACTTTTTTTCTATCAAATCAGTGAATATGTATTAATCTACTTTGATCGTGTGGCAACGCATTGGCACATTGCTAGTAGTTATTATAATTTTTTGGACACCAGACAAACGGTGGAGTACATATACGAAGAGAAGAGGCGCACGCACGCAGTCGGCCTCTCGCTGTCTCGCACACATGAGTGTTACGTAAAGGTGACGTTAACAAATAAACCCTAAGACCCTAGGTGCACGATTGCTGCATTCGCGGGTACCGGGTACGTGGTGGAGCACCTTTGTAGGAGTTGATGGTCGGGACCACAGGTGAACAACTTGGAGCGCGGTGGCTCGCCAGTTGCCACAAATCGAGTAGCCACATTTAAAATATCGTTTTTTAGCGGGGTTAAGAGTTCCAATTTTCAATGGCACGTTATAAGTAGTAAGTAGTTTTTAGAACGATTGTATGGAGCGAAAATGGAATTCATTGTACTACGTACCTCCTTGGCGTATGGTTGTATGGGTTTATGTTACGAGATGTTGAACCTGGTAGTTCTAGGGAAAATACTATGGTTTAGATTTAGATGCTGGTTTTCAGTAATCGGAAGGGGAAACCCTTCTTTGATTAAAAAAACTACTACCTCCATTCTGGTTTACTAGTCCCCATCGTACTTTGGGTCAAAGTTTGTCCATGAATTTTACTTGTAAAATGTGAATGGAAAACGAGATTTTGCTATAGCCAAACAAAAAAGGACTGGAGGGAGTGATTGCTCTGACACGGACACGACCTCTCATAGCGCAGGCATTGAACCGGCGCGCCGGCCAAGAGGGCCGCACTTGCTGCAGGCCCGGCTGAGCACGCCTCCTCGCCGCGTGCAACCAGCTTAAGACTGCCCCTCCTGCCTTCATTGAATCCGCGCGTGTGCCAGCAACACATCCTTTCGCGAGCTGGCAGGCATTTTAGAACACAAAGAATGACTAAAATATAATTAATTTACACATGGTCTTGACTTGTTGTGCTCGCACTGGTAGCAGGAACTAGTAGAGGTTTTTCTTTATTTATAACTCTCCTCACATTTTTTTGGCTTTGAAGTGAATCATGGTTGTGGACATTATGTAGGAATGTGCAGACATCTGTGAACATGAGTTTGATGTGGAAGTTGAACTTGGAATGTCGGGCTTGCGCGTGAACTATACCATGTCCAATGCTTCGTCTGTTATTGTTTGGAAAGTAATTGCTGTTATTACATGACCCAAAAAAACATTTTGTGCCACATCAGTAGATGCACAGACATCACAATAGGCATGCTGACTGGATAAACATTTGAACCTAGCTATTATGAAGGAAATTTTGTATTAACAACAGTTTTAGATAGCAGGAGACGCCTAGCCTGCTCTGCCTCCGCTAGCTTATTTCTGGCTTCTTCATCTCTTCTTTGGCTTGGGTGAAGAGAGCATCTGATTGCTCTTTTCGCTTCTTCAGGAACTCAGCTACATTCTCAAGGGCTACTGCATGCTTTCTTTCGGCCTTTACTAATGCCACGAGGACACGAACAGCTGACGACTCCACCTGGCTTGTGTGTAATACAGCATCATCTGGGAATTTGCACCTTGTGTCTAATCCAGCATTATTAGGGAACTGGCACCTTGTGTGTAATCCAGCTTCATTTTGGAAACATGATCTCGAGGTTGACCATACTTCCCTCCTCGCAGGAACTGCATCCTGACATGAAGTTACTTCTTTTTTAGATCAATACTCAGAGAAACCTAGATCCATTTAGTAGAAGCCAGATAAACAGAACTCGGAGAAGTGAATTCAAAAGGAAAAGAAATATAAAAACAGACTACAAGGTGAGAACACCCACTTCCTACATCAAGTTAAAACGAAAGCATTAGGACGATTAAGACTCTTCTTATTACACATCGAAGAACACCACACTTAAGAGAAACAGAAACTACAACATATACACATCGAAGAACACGAGGCTAAACGAAAGTAATTGAAAGGGTGTTACTTACCAAAGCTCGTTTTACAGGTTCGGTGTAGCTCCTCTTTAACTTGCCACGCTCCTTGAAGATGTCCCGAATATCCCGTGTTTGGTCTTCATTGCTCCTCTGCATGTTCACACTCGTAGTTTTAAAATCTCAACATGGCAAGAAAAATACTACTAGTAATACTCACTCATCTTGTGGGCAACATTAAAGCACTTGTCTGCCATGTTAGAGCATCTCCAACAGAATCGCAACGCGCGGCGCTTTAAAAAAGTGTTTACAGTGCTGAGATCGAGAAGTAGATACTAGAGAGTAGAGGATAGTTCTCAGCATATATGGATAAAAAAAGATACCCATACCCCTCTCTAGATTTGCAAATAAGGCCTTCCCTCGTTCATCCTTGAGGGAGTCCTGGATTAGGGGGTGTCCGGATGGCCGGACTAAGACCTTTGGCCGGACTCCCGGACTATGAAGATACAAGATTGAAGACTCCGTCCCGTGTCCGGATGGGACTTTCCTTGGCGTGGAAGGCAAGCTTGGCGATACGATATGAAGATCTCCTCCCATTGTAACCGACTCTGTGTAACCCTAGCCCTCTCCGGTGTCTATATAAACCGGAGAGTTTTAGTCCATAGGATGAACAACAATCATATCATAGGCTAGCTTCTAGGGTTTAGCCACTCCGATCTCGTGGTAGATCTACTCTTGTACTACCCATATCATCAATATTAATCAAGCAGGAGTAGGGTTTTACCTCCATCGAGAGGGCCCGAACCTGGGTAAAAACATGGTGTCCCTTGTCTCCTGTTATCATCCGCCTAGACGCACAGTTCGGGACCCCCTACCCGAGATCCGCCGGTTTTGACACCGACATTGGTGCTTTCATTGAGAGTTCCGCTGTGTCGTCACCGTCAGGAAGGATGCCGCATCCCGTCTTTAAAGACGGCGCCGTTGCTAAAGGAGCTTTGGCTGTCAGCCAAACTCTCCGGCTAGGCAGGTTTTTGATGACCGCCTGTTCGGCCGCCGCGCTGATGATGACCTCTCGGGCCATCGAAAGCAATCTTCACATCAGCTCGGAGCTTGCCGAGCAGTTAGATCCGATGGAGCTCCTCTGCCTGAACGAGCTCTTGGATCGCATTGCGGCCCTGGGAGTCGCTATAGATTACGGCTAGATTGGGCTTAAACCCGATCAGAGAGAGATCGACTCTCCCCAGGTCACCCATCACGTCGAAGTGGTGGAAGAACAATGCGGCGAGTCTTCGCCCGCCCTAAGGATCAGATGTGTCCGGATTCCCGATCCCTCCAAGCCGGACACCCGCGGAGGGGAGGATGTCGCCCAAACCCTGAACCTAAAGTCAGGCAGCAGGCCTGGTTCATTGAATAATGTCCAAGAAAGCAATCTTCCGAATTCGGAAACCTCTTGGCCCCTGAATCTTACATCGGGCAAGGTTGCGGATTTAAATCCACCCGCCCACCCAACTATGCGGGATTTATCCCAAATACGGCAAGAGCCCGGGGAAACAATACATCACTAATGGGCCAGATTCCTCCTGGTTATGAACAGGATAAAGGACTGCCGCGAGAAAGAAGCAATTTCACTCTTCTGTAACAACTGCACGGACATCAGAATCCTCAACGCCATTAGTCACCGCGAAATTACACGATTCGCCGACTTGACATCCATAGTACGAAAATACTGTGCGACTGAAAGCGTTCAGAAAACCGAAGATAAATTTTGGGACAATCCGGCCCCGAATACAACACGAGTCTGAAACAAAAGGGCGCATTATCGCTAGGCATCTGAGCCAAACATCAAAAAACAAAAACCCTCTACAGGGTACGGGGCCGTACTGGAGGGATGGCTCAATGGACCCTGTAAAATTCATAATTCAGGGGAAGCCTCACCAACTCATAGCCTTAGAGCATGTTGGATACTCCGACAGGTGGCCCGAAGTGGCGAGGAGCTTCTAACTCCAGTACCCAAAGAATACCTCCCCAGTACGGTGTCGACAGTCTTTGAGACCTTCACATCAAACAATGCGAAGAAACGAACGCTCCGCAACCTTGCCGAGGTCTACCAAGTAGCAACAATAAACCCATGGAGTGACACGGCTATTACCTTTAATGCCAGTGACGAACCTAAATTTCGGACAGCCCGAGCACCAGCCACATTGGTCCTCAGTCCGATAGTGGACGGCTTCCGACTTACAAAGGTACTCATGGACGGTGGCAGCGGACTCAACCTCATCTACGAGGAAACCCTACGAAAAATGGAAATTGACTAGAGCCGCATTGAGCGAAGCAACACAACCTTTAGAGGAATAATTCCAAGCCGGGAAGCGTGCTTTTCAGGAAAAATCACACTGGATGTGGTGTTCGGCACGTCGGATAATTACAGATCTGAGGAGGTCATGTTTCAAGTGGCCCCGTTCAGCAGCGGATACCACGCTCTGCTAGGGCGAGAAGCATTTACAATTTTCCAAGCCATACCCCATTACGGGTACATGAAGCTCAAAATGCCTGGACCCACCGGAATCATCACTCTCGCAAGTGATCCGGACGTAGTGCTCCACACCGAAAACAAGACAGCTGCACTGGCCCTGGAGGCATTATCCGAGGCCCTAGCGGCCGAGGAACTAACTGTGTTGCGCTCCATGGTGGATAGGGATGATGTGATACTAGACAAGAGATCCAAGTCCACCTCTTTCAAACCAGCGGACGAAATAGTCAAATTCCAAGTCCATCCAACGGACCCTACAAAAATGGCCTCCATCGGGGCACAACTAAAACCAGATGTAGACGCTGCACTCAGAGACTTCCTGCGAGAAAATTGGGACATTTTCGCTTGGCACCCCTCAGATATGCCAGGAATCCCAAGCAGGCTGGCTGAGCACAGCCTGAACATCCTAAAAGGGTTTAAACCCGTCAAGCAGACTCTACAACATTTTTTCGAACCCAAGAGACAAGCCATGGGAGAGGAGCTAGCAAAACTGCTGGAAGCTGGATTCATCAGAGACATAAAACATCCGAACTGGCTAGCAAACCTGGTGATGGTACGAAAGAAGGACAAATCTTGGCGCCTATGTGTCGATTTCAAAGACCTAAATAAGGCCTGTCCAAAGGACCCTTTCCCAGTCCCCCGAATTGATCAAATCATCGACGCCACCGCAGGACACGACTGATTGTGTTTCCTCGATGCATACTCTGGCTACCACCAAATCAAGATGGCAGAGTCAGACAAAGCCGCAATGGCATTCATCATCCCATACGACCCATTCTGCTTCAACACGATGCCCTTCGGACTCAAAAACATCGGTGCAACATATCAGCGCATGATTCAGACATGTCTGGCCAACCAAATCGGCAAAACAGTTGAAGCATACGTAGATGACGTGGTCGTCAAAACAAAACACGTCGATACTCTAGTAGACGACTTGAGGCTCATGTTCGACAATCTCCGAACATATGACATTAAGCTCAACCCGGAAAAATGCATTTTCGGTGTACCAGCCGGAAAGCTCTTGGGCTTCATCGTATCCGGTAGAGGAATTGAAGCAAACCCAGCCAAGATCCGAGCTCTGTCACAATTGGATACCCCAAAGGACCTCAAACAAATACAAAAATTGACAGGATGCATGGCGGCTCTAAGCCGCTTTATCTCCCTCTTAGGAGAAAAGGCATTACCCCTCTATCGCCTCCTGCGGCGCACCGAACACTTCGAGTGGACGGAAGCCGCCACGGCCGGACTCGAAGAAATAAAAGCCATACTGGCAACAAATCTGGTCCTGGCCGCGCCCAACACGGGCGAACCAATGCTATTATAAATCGCGGCAACCCATCAAGTTGTAAGCGCGGTGCTCGTCGTCGAACGAGAAGCGGACGGACACAAGTTCCCCCTCCAAAAACCCGTGTACTACGTGTCCACTATACTAACTCCATGCAAGTCACGGTACCCGCATTATCAAAAGATAGCGTACGTGGTGTTCATGGCATCCCGGAAGCTGTGACACTACTTTCAAGAGTGCTCAATAACAGTGGCATCTGAAGTACCCCTTAATGATATTATAAACAACCGCGACGCAACGGGCCGGATTGCCAAATGGGCCATCGAGCTCCTCCCGTTCGGCATAACTTACAAGCCAAGGCGAGCTATTAAGTTGCAGGTTTTGGCCGACTTCATCGCCGAATGGACTGAAGACGAACTCCCTAAAGAGTACGGCGCATACTCCAACTGGATCATGCACTTCGACGGCTCCAAAATGTTGGCCGGCCTGGGGGCTGGCGTTGTTCTGACGTCCCCAACCAGAGATACAGTCCAATACGTACTTTAGATAATGTACACGGATTCCAACAATGCAGCCGAATATGAGGCCCTTTTACATGGTCTCCGGATAGCAGTCTCCATGGGCATTCAGTGCCTCGAGGTCCGCGGGGATTCAAACCTCGCAATATCCCAAATAAATGGAGACTTCGACGCCAAGGATCCGAAAATGGCAGCTTACCGCAACGCCATCTTAAGGATGTCAGCTCGGTTTGAGGGGCTCGAATTTCATCACATAGCCCGGGAAAATAACCAAGCAGCAGACGTGTTGGCATGCATTGGCGCCAAGCGCGAGGCCGTCCCTCCCAACATCTTCCTAGAGAGACTGTTCAAGCCATCCGTATCATGGGAAGGAGAATCCGGAAACAATAGCCCGGACACAACCACACTGCCCCTCACCGAACATTCTGACACAGTTGGGGGCTCTGCCAACGAAACAACGCCGTCAGCCCACGCAATAATGGCAGTCATTGCCCCTTGGACCGAACCATTCCTAGCCTACCTAACTAGGCAGGAACTTACCGAGGACCAAAACGAGGCCCGCTGCCTAGTGTGGCGATCTAAAGCCTACAAAGTCCACGAGGGAGAGCTTTACAAGAAAAGCACAACCGGAGTCCTTCAAAGTTGTATCTCCGAAGAGGAAGGGCGAGACCTTTTGGCTGAAATTCATGCCGGACTCGGCGGGAACCACGCCGCAGCCCGGGCCCTTGTAAGCAAGGCCTTCCGTACCGAATTTTATTGGCCAACGGCCCGGGCAGACGCTCAGGACTTAGTGCAACGATGTGTTGGTTGCCAGTTATTCGCCAACCAAAGCCACATGCCGCCTACCGCCTTCCAAACTATACCCATTACCTGGCCTTTTGCGGTCTGGGGGCTTGACATGGTCGGACCCCTTAAAGGAGGAACCCACAAGCAAAAATATCTACTGGTCATGGTGGACAAATTCACCAAATGGATAGAAGCCAAGCCTGTAAAGACGGCCGAATCCGGACCAGTGATAAACTTCATATCCGGGGTCGTACACCGTTACGGCGTCCCCCACAGCATCATAACCGACAACGGTTGTAACTTCACGGCCGATGAAGTCAAACTTTGGTGCAAAAACATGGGCATCAAGCTCGACTACGCTTCAGTCTATCACCCTCAAACTAACGGTCAAGTCGAACGGGCCAATGGTCTCATTATGAGTGGCATCAAACCCAGACTAGTGCGATCCCTCAAGGAATCTAACACGCACTGGGTAGAGGAGCTTGACTCCGTACTCTGGGGGCTGCGGACCACGCCGAATCGCACTACCAGATTCACACCATTTTTTATGGTATACGGCGCAGAGGCGGTACTGCCATGCGACATAATCCATGACTCACCTCGAGTGCGCATGTACGAAGAAAGAGAAGCCGAGATCGATCGGCAGGACATCTTGGACGCATTGGAAGAGGAGCGCGACGTGGCAAAAGCTCGTTCCGCATTATATCAACAGCAGGCTCGAAGATACCAAAGCAGAGAAGTACGGGCCAAAACCTATAATGTTGGCGAACTAGTTCTACGCCTGCCGGACAAGAAAAAGGATAAATTAAACTCCAAATGGGAGGGCCCCTTCATAATCGACCAAGAACTGACCGGCGGAGCGTACCATCTGCGAAACGCATCGGATAACCGACTCGAGCCGAACCCATGGAACGCAGCACTCCTCCGAAGATTCTACGCCTAGCGTCGGACTCCGTGTTCGTTTCCTTCCTATGTCCCTTTGTTTTTTTTATTGGCTGTCCGGGATTTTGTTCCTTCTCCCTACCCTTTTCCTTCTCCCAAGCCCTTAGGGGCTTGCCTGTGCATTGTTCGCACATACCCGACGCGCTACCCACGCTCATAATACATGGGGGCTTCTTTACCAAGAAGTTTATATAAAGCAGGCCTCATGCCCAAAACATGTGTGACACTTCCGCATGAACCTTTTATACACCATTATATGCATCGATATGACTTAAGTTTTGGCCAAGCTGGGTTGCCTGGCTCCTGTGCTTACCCCTACGTTCCCGTTCGTTCGGCTAGGTGGTAAAGGGAGCACCTCTGCGATTGTTACTGTCGGGTCAGCCGGATGTGTACCTCAGACTAGGTGAAGCCGAAAGCTAGCATTCTTAAGGGAATATTCGGTCGTTGAACTAAAAGATGATCTTTCGTATTTATTCATCCGCCCCCAGATGCTTTTCTGCTCTTTCTGGCAGTTCGGACATGCACTTTAGGGCATGCCTCCCAGGGAAAGGAACCCCTAATGGAACTATTCTCCCTGGAAGATGTTTCTTACTAACCATGTAATATAACATAACTAGTTGGGCACTTGTCTGCTAAAGCACTTATGACCCCTACGCCTTGTCTCCATGCATGCCCCGGTTCTTACATAATCGAGAGGGTATTCGGACACACTCCGGACTATAGGGTCCAGAGGTCGAAGCAAAAAGGTCCGCAATGGCAAACGATCTACAATCCGGCTGGAAGGCATTTTTTATGTCATTTTAAATTACAGAGTCAATCCGACTCGGCATATTCTTCTTCAATACCATCCAACAGGCGGTCTAATTTACAGTCCTATTGGGAATACTTTGCAGCCAGCTCCACTTGGCCATATGCTAAGCTTACTGAGATCTCCTTTCCATCCGGACCTATAGGGCCGACCTCGGCCATGTGGTTTGCGTCAGCCTTCGTGTACCAAGTCTTCACCATGGCCCAGGCCTCCCTGGCACCTTGACGGCAAGCCAATATCTTCCACAACCGGAAGCGCTGCCGTACTCCCTCCAGCTTCTTTGTAAGCTCCTCAAGGCCTTCGGGCACGGAGAGGGATGGCCACATAGCCTGGATGACGCTTTGCATTGCCTGCCGAACTCGTTCGTGTAGTTGCAACAGCTCGGGAAGAAGGTCTCCTGTTGAACCGGGCATTTCCTCCGCAGGACGACCTGTCAGCAGACCTACAGACATAGCTCTGTCAATCGACTTCCTCGCCAAATTCTTTTTTCGAAGATTCGTTCAAGCACTTACTAAAAATGCCGCATCGAAGTCGCCGATTCTCCTTCACAGCAGAAGACAGCTGAATACAAACATCTTTCAGTTCCTTGCCCAGCTGGGTACTGGCGTCTTGAAGCTTGTTCTTCTCTTGCCTCGCTCTCGTCAGCACGCTCTCGCCAGCCTTTAGTTGGCATAGGAGTTGTTGCTTGTCCGGATTTACTCCGGCTCCATCTGCATTATTATCGTCAGGGTTGCACACCTGCCGCATTTCAAAACGGAATTATCTTTCGAAGCATTTATTACCTGCGGGCGTCCCCTTGGCATTTTCTGAAGTGGCCAGTGTGGCCTCGAGATGGACCTTGCACTCTTCAAGCTCTTGGGACAGTTGCGTATTCTTGTTTGTAAGACACTGCATAGCACATGATCCTTCAAACAGTTATCTTCACTGTTTCAAGTCTCGGGGGCTACTGACATATACAACCTTCAATTCTACTCACCTGTATGTCTTTTACATACTGCTCCGTGGCTCTGGCTAGACCATTTTGAGCAGCACGGAGATACGCATCTCCTGTATTAAAGGCATCCAGCGCCTCTGGGGAAAAACACGCGTCACGAAGAACAGTCCGGCGACGCCTGTGGTTCAGGGCGCTCTCCACCTCTGAATTGGTGGCAGGTAGCCCGTCGGCGTCCTCTGTCGGAGGAGCGCCCGAGGCGCGCCCCGTGTCCATCTCCGGTTCCGGACCCGGCCTTGAACCTTGGTCGGTGGACATAGTCCGGCGGGCTCTCTTCTTTCTAAGAAAATCATGAGCATTAGTAAGACTCAAGGGCATAAACCCTAGGCGTTAAATTCGCACGCTGTACCGTTGCGGCGGAATCTCGATCTGGTCTGCACTTCTTTTTGGCCCGCCTGGCTTCAGCGGCCCTTGTTGGCTGCCCACCGTGGGCTCGGCCTTCCGCCTCAAGGATTTACCCTGCGAAACGCTATTAGTTTACGACATGCAAGATAAAGCATGAGAATACTGGGACTTAGGTCTTAGTTACCTTTGAGGCTGGAAGTACTCCGGGATAGTCGGCCGTGATGGCCACTAAGGAGTTATCCTTGCTCAATTGATGAAATACTCCATCAATTAACTCCACACATAAGTCCGAATCTTCTTGGGAGTCCGGATCGAGGGACCGTTCCGGGTCCTCGGGTTGTGGAGCAGGGCTGTTTATTTCCTTCACAGCCTGGCGCAGCTCCTGCGTTTAAACATTACTAGACTGAGTACTCAACTATGGGAATTTCAAAAGCGGATGGGCAAGTGAAAGTGTCCGCTCACCTAACTAGGTGGATTGTACATGGAGAATCCGCCCTCCGAGTTGACACGGAGGAATTCTTCTTCTTCTTCTCCCTTGTACAAAGCGGATAAGATTCTCGTTAAAGTGGCGACCGAATCTGGCCCCTTGCGACCGCACCGGGTAGCGTCATCCTCCCCGTTGAAATCCCACATGGGGTGGCCTCTGTATTGAAGCGGCTGCACCCCTCGCGTAATGCATATGGCCATGACCTTGATCATGGTCAGTCCGGAATGAGCCAACAACCTTATCCGGCTCATCAGGTACAGGATGTCCCTGTCAGCTTCCCTTTGAGGGTTCCGCGGGCGCCAACTCAGGCGCTTCTTCAATGGGGCATTATTGAACTCGGGGAGGCCGATCCGTATAGGGCCCGGCAGGGGGACGTCATCTATATAAAACCACACCGAGGGCTAGTCTTCGGGCGCCTCTTTGGGGTACCGGATAGATATCCGGTCCCGGTGATGCGCCATAGTTCGGCTCCGCCCACCTGATAAATAGACCCCTCCTGAGAATGGGGCACAAGGCAAAACAACCTCTTCCACAGCATGAAATGGGCCTCAACAGCCAAGAACAGCTCACAGAGGGCCACGAAACCCGCGATGTGCAGAATGGAGGCAGACGTGAGGTTGTGTAGCTGGAGGCCGTAGAACTCTAGCAACCCTCGGAGAAACGGATGAATTGGAAATCCTAGTCCTCTCATCAAATAAGGGACCAAGCATACCCGCTCTCCTTGAGAGGGATTGGGGACGCCCTTCGCCTGCTCTCCGCCGCTATAGGAAGCAATCCCGGCTCGAACTGGGACCATATATGCTGGGGGGAGAAGCCCCTTGGACAGAAGCACTACTAACTCGCTATGCGGGACGAAACACCGCCCCCAATCTCCGAGCCGAGGGCTGGAGGGGCGAGAGGAGGAGTAGTACCGACCGGCCATGATGGAATGGATCTGTGTCAGAGGCACTCTGATGAAGACTCGCGGAGGGAAGATGGTGCAAATTGGATCTAAATCCCCGTGTCTTTTATGGGCGGCTCATTAACGCAACCGGGGGGGGGGGGGTAAGTGAAAAGAAAATCCCCTGGCTTTTCACATTCGTTTGACGCGTGGAAGATGGTCATTATGGGGCACAGAAGCCAAGGAGGACAGCACACACTAGAAGCCGGATACTATTCGATGGGTACAGGGAATTTGAAGGAGAACCCACCTTCCAATGCCGAAGACAACTTGCGCGCCGGACTCGTCGTCATTGAAGCCTGGTTCGGGGGCTACTGAGGGAGTCCTGGATTAGGGGGTGTCTGGATGGCCGGACTAAGACCTTTGGTCGGACTCCCGGACTATGAAGATACAAGATTGAAGACTCCATCCCGTGTCCGGATGGGACTTTCCTTGGCGTGGAAGGCAAGCTTGGCGATACGATATGAAGATCTCCTCCCATTGTAACCGACTCTGTGTAACCCTAGCCCTCTCCGGTGTCTATATAAACCGGAGAGTTTTAGTCCATAGGACGAACAACAATCATACCATAGGCTAGCTTCTAGGGTTTAGCCACTCCGATCTCGTGGTAGATCTACTCTTGTACTACCACTACTAGGAAAAGGGCTATAGATAGGATTGATTCTAATGGCGCACCGTGGAAGCAGTGCGCCACTACTATATACTAATGGCGCACCTGTTTGTGATACGCCATTAGTGTGGAAGACACTAATGGTGCACCGTAAACAGGGTGCGCCACTAGTATGAATTATTATTTTTTCCATTTTCCCATACATACTAATGGCGCATTGGGTCCATAATGCGCCATTACTATCTATAACTACTAATGGCGCACCAAGCAGGCAGTGCGCCATTACTGTAAATTTTGTTTTATTCTTTTTTTTTGCAAAACTACTAATGGCGCATCGTGGCACAGTGCGCCATTACTAGTTTAAACTAGTAATGGCGCACTCAGAGGAGATGCGCCATTAGTATATATACTTATTATTTTTACTTTTTTGCAAAACTACTAATGGCGCACCGTAGGCTGATGCGCCATTAGTAACCAGGGTTACTAATGGCGCATTTTCCTACGGTGCGCCATTAGTAACCTGGGACCAACAAGATATTTTGGATAGCCCACACCTACCCACTCACTTTCCCCACTTCATTCCATCCACCTCCTTCTCCAAGCTTTCGGCCATCTCCTCCTCCTCACCTCATTTCCACCATAGATTCAACAAAATTAATTGGTGAAATTGCCTTTTTTTAATAGGTAAGTAAGGGAAAGCTATCTTCATGATATAGATCTACTTTTTTTCTCCCTACCTCGCTCCAACAACGTGCACATGCACTTTTTGTGGCCTAGCTAGATCTATGTATGTTTGTGGTGTTGCATGTGTTTGTGGTGTTGCATATATGTTTGTGTTTGAAGGTACCGGTATTTGAAATATGCGATAGTTGCCAATATTTTGCCGGAATGTTTTGATTCATTTCCGTTTCGGCGAGAATTTTGGCACTATGCATTCTTTTTGGTCCTATTTTTAGGGAAGGTCATGCCAAATTTTTTCTTGGTTCTAACATATCGTTTTGCTCTACCCCGCAGGCGACCATGGTCCGCACGATGACTGAAGGCATTGTGAATAGGTTTTTGAGCTCCGCGAAGGCCGAGATGCTTCAAAAGAACGAGACGGAGATAAGATGTCCATGTCGAAGATGCAAGCTGAAGAGCCTTATTGCGGACCCGGATTCCGGGCAGGTGCGGGACCACCTGCTCTTTCGTGGTTTCATGGATGGCTATCGGTGGCAAGGTGATGAAGATGACTATCAAGTCGTCCATGGCCGGGGCCGGGCAAGAAATGAGGAAGGGCAACAAGACAAGTACCACCGCGGCGAGGGCGGGCGAGAAGACGAAGAATCTCCAGGACATGATCACGACGGTGATGCTGTACACAGTCATCATGTAGAAGATGTCGTACATGATGATGAGGAAGATCAAGACGAAGGGAATGATCATGAAGATGAAGATGCCGGAGCAGACGACGATGGAGGCTGGGTGCAGGACCCTCATATTCAAGAGCTGCTTCTCAAGCGGACGGATAACGCAAGAGCTGCCGCCCGAGAGAAAGCCAAGCTGGATCAACTGGAGATAGACGCGGTTACTCCATTGTATGAAGGATGCAGGCCCGAGGATACCCGCCTGAAAGTAACGCTCATGGCTCTGGAGATGAAGGTAAAACACAAAATGACCGACGCATGCTTCAACGAGAACATGTCATTCTGGCACGAACGTCTTCCCAAGGGGAACAAGTGCCCGACCAGTTTCGAGGAGGCGAAGAAAATCGTGTGTCCTCTGGATTTACCGCACGTGAAATACCATGTGTGCATGAACAATTGCATCATTTATCGGGACGAGCACGCGGAGTCTACCATATGTCCGGTGTGCGGCGTCACTCGATACAAGAAGAGGAAGAAAGCTCCTCGAAAATCGGTGTGGTACTTTCCGACCACTCCTCGTCTGCAGCGGTATTTCGCGGACCCTAAGGTAGCAAAGCTCCTGCGTTGGCACGCGGATAGGGAGGAGAAGAAGCGAGAAGATGACGCAAATGATCCGGAGATAGATAAAAAAGACAAGATGCTGAGTCACCCTAAGGATGCGAGCCAGTGGCAAGCGTTGAACTTCGAATACCCAGAATTTGGGAACGATCCAAGGAACATCGTGCTGGGCGCGAGCACCGATGGAGTCAATCCATTTGGCAGCCAGAGAAGCACACATAGCACCTGGCCTGTGTTTGTGTGGATGTACAACCTTCCCCCCTGGTTGTGCATGAAGAGGAAGTACATTCACATGAGTATGCTAATTGAAGGGCCGAAACAACCAGGGAACGACATCAATCTGTATCTGGGGCTGCTGAAAGAGGAGCTTGACACGCTGTGGAAAACGCCAGCCAATACGTGGGACGCCGTAGAGAAAGAATATTTCCCTATGAGAGCCGCACTGCTCACGACGGTGCATGACTATCTCAGTTACGGATATCTCGCGGGGCAGGTAGTCCACGGATTTTCTGGATGCGTAAGGTGCATGGATGACACAACGTATCACCAGCTAGATAGAGATCCCGGGTCTTCGAAAACCGTGTTCATGGGACATCGAAGGTGGCTTCGCGACGATGACCCGTGGAGGAAACGCAAGGATCTGTTCGATGGTGAAACCGAACCCCGAAAACGCTCGTGTACGAGGAGCGGCGAGGAAATAGACAAGCTGTTGAAAAATTGGAAAGACTGCCCACTGCCGAGAAAGAAGCGAAAGGCGCCAGAGCCGCTGCTGAAGGTATGGAAAACGAGGTCTGTTTTCTGGGACTTGCCGTACTGGAAGATCCACCGTGTGCCTCACAGCCTTGATGTCATGCATATCACGAAGAACGTGTGCGAGAGTCTGCTTGGTACCCTGCTCAACATGCCAGAGAGGACCAAAGATGGGCCGAAAGCAAGGGCAGACTTGAAATCAATGGGCATCAGGCAGGAGCTTCACGCTAATGATGATGATGATGATGATGATGATGAGGCGAAGCAGGACACGGAAAGTCGTCGCAAAGGCAAAAAGGCCAAGAAGACCGGAAATGACTACCCTCCCGCGTGCTTCACTCTAAGTCAGGAGGAGATCGAGCAGTTTTTCACCTGCCTCCTAGGAGTAAAACTTCCTTACGGTTACGCGGGGAAGATAATCAGATACCTAGACCCAGCGAAGCAGAAGTTCAGCGGGATGAAGTCTCACGACTGTCACGTGCTGATGACGCAGATACTTCCAGTTGCAATCAGTGGGATCATGGACGTGCAGGTCCGTGAAACGCTATTTGGCCTATGCAACTTTTTTGACGTCATCTCTCGGAAGTCGATTGGCGTGAGGCAACTCAGAAGGCTACAGGAAGAGATCGTGGTGATACTATGCGAGCTTGAGATGTACTTCCCGCCCGCATTCTTCGACGTTATGGTGCACCTGCTGGTCCATATAGTGGAGGATATCATCCAACTCGGGCCGACGTTCCTGCACAGCATGATGCCGTTCGAAAGGATGAATGGTGTCATCAAAGGATACGTTCGCAACATGTCACGTCCAGAGGGAAGCATAGCCAGGGGCTTTCTGACCGAAGAGTGCATCTCCTACTGCATGAATTATCTAGGCATCGAGAACCCCGTTGGTCTGCCCGTCAACAGGCACCTCGGCAGGCTCGCTGGATGGGGTCACCATGAGGGTCGCCGCGAAATGCATGTCGACTTCGAGGGTCGACTCGCCGACTTTGAAAGAGCAAACCTAGTCGCGCTACAACACATAGACGTGGTTAATCCTTGGGTGGTAGAGCACAAAACCTTTATTAAGAAGACGTACAATGACCTAGGCCAACAGAGGACAGACGAAGACATACTCAAAGAGCACAACTCATGTATCACGCGTTGGTTCAAGCAGAAGCTTCTGTCGTACCCTTTACATGAGGATTCTTCCGCGGAAGAACAACTCATATTCGCCTTGTCACAGGGCGCCGAGCACAACCTGATGACCTATGAGGCGTACGATATCAACGGCTACACATTCTACATCGAGGACAAGGACATGAAGAGCGATGGTTATCAGAACTCCGGGGTAACGATGGAATCCTACACCGGTAACGACAAGGACAGATACTACGGAAGGATCGAGGAGATCTGGGAGCTGAGCTACGCTGGAGAGAAGGTCCCGATGTTCCGTGTCAGATGGGCCAAAAACGTCATAAAAGAAGACCGGTATTTCACCACCATGGTTATACCCGAAGCCAAATCCAAGACCGCGGGCGCAAACGTCACCGCGAAAAATGAGCCATGGGTACTGGCTTCCCAAGTGGACCAATGCTTCTTCATTACCGACCCGCCAAAGCCCAGTTGTGTTGTCGTGAGGAGAGGCAAAAGGAAGATCATCGGAATGGATGGAGTAGCCAATGAGCAAGACTTCCACAAGTACGGCGACCCGAAGATCGAACATGACGACGACGATGAAGTAGCAGCACACACCACAAGAAGAAGCAGGACCACCCTACCTAAAGGACGTCCGTTCCATAGAAGAACTCCGTTTGCGAAAAAGAAGGGCAAGAAGATTGTGAACAGATAGCTAGCTAAGACCGATTGTATTTAAATCGTAGTCTTCATTTCTCGATTGTATTTCATGGGCACTTTTTGATATCATGAATATTTTTAAATTTCATGGGCACTTTTTGAATTCATGAGGACACTTGATCTCGATTCCCCCTCCATCTCGATCTCGATCCCCCTCCATCTCGATCGCACCCGCACCCTCCCCCGCTAGCTCCACCCATCGCAACCCTCCCCCGCACCCGGCCCCCCGCACCCGCACTTTTTGAACATATTTTTTATATTTTTTTTACTATTTTTATAAAAAACATTACTATTATAATTTAAACAAGTTTGAACATATTTAAACACAAATAAATATAAAAAACAGCATTTAAAATGCATAAATAATATTACTGTTATGATTTAAACAAGTTTGAACATATTTAAACACAAATAAATATAAAAAACACCATTTAAAATGCATAAAAAAATATTGGGGATCCTGGGAATCAAACCCAGGACCTCCTGGTGTGTGTGCTGCGTGCTGACCAGTCGGGCTAGTGGGTGGGTTCTGTTGTAGATAGGGTTGGGCTGTAGATATGGCTACTGGGCTAGATTAAAACAAAATTCTAATGGCGCACCGATGGGTGGTGCGCCATTAGAACAGTCGTACTTATGGCGCACCGGCGTGTGGTGCGCCATTAGAAAGCTTCCCTCCACCTATTCCCCTCTGGCCTCTCTCCCTCCCTCGCCAGATCCCCCCCCACTCGACCTAACTTTGCCCCCGCGCCGTCGCCCCCGCGCCGTCGCCCCCCGAGCCAGAGGAGACGACGACCGCCTCTACCTCAGCTCAGCCAGGCCAAGCGAAGCCGAGCCGAGCGCCGCCTACCTCGCCGTCTCCCCTCCGCCCGCGCCCGCGCCCTCGACGTCCTCCGCCCAAGCCGAGACGCAGAGACAGGCGAGTGGAGGAGCCCACCGCGTGTCACCGGAGCTTCAACGCCCAGCCGCTGTCGGAGCTTCAATGCCGGCGTCTTCCTCCATTCCTTCATCCCCTCCCCCAGGTGATTCCTCCCTTCTCCTCCATCCCCTCACCTGCAAACCCTAGGGTAGGCCTGGCTTTCCGGTGCTGTTAGCCAACCAATCGCTTGATGCCTGCGTACCATGCTGTGTTTTGAGTTTAAGATTTATATAATTGCAGACCCCTGCAAAACTGCAACAACCAAATATAGGTAAATAAAAGACAAAGTGGGTGATCTCAACACTGGAAAAAAGGTTTATTATATCAGGCAAGCAAACCGATTTAGTACTCTAGTACACACCACGTTTGTGTCCAGATACATTCTGGACTGGATTCATGTGAAATGAAAATTGATTTGATATTGAATTGGACTTAGAAATACAATTGCATTGGCCAAAGAAAAGCAGGTCACCTCTTTTAACCGAAGAAAACACCAGTTCATTATAAGCTGACGAAACTTCCAAAGGCTTTGGTCTGACAGTAACTGCAATTTTCAAATAGAAGTGTATGACAGAAAGATTTCCAAACCAGTGTCTTCTCCCTTCTCTAAGAAGGGAATCCATGTAGCAGAGGAGAAAAGCAAAACAATCAAGGATCTAGAGTCTGACTATAGTTGCATATATAAGATATAACTTAGAACTTGGTGTTTTCATCTAAAATTATTGAAACTATCGGGAAAAATGCAGATAGGTAGCAATAAAGTGATATATCCAAAAGCTCAATTTGTAATATTAGGTATGAAGACCTCTATGTGGATGCTAACAAACAACGACTAAAATAGCAAAACTGTAATGCCATGCAAGTTCTGGGCAGGACAGTATACAGATTTGTAAAATGCAAGTGGATTTTGGTGCCAGCGTTCGTGTAGTACTCTGCATTAATAAATCTAACTATATGAGCTCTCAATACTTGTGTAATATGATTGCTTTTGGGCTGTTTGAAGACATGTTGAATCGGGTTTATGTGTTATTTAGGATGAACTCCTTGCACTGCTGTTAAAGCCTAACTATATTGCTGCTGTTACTTTTATGTATACATATTGTTTTTGTTAATACTTGTGTAATATCATTTCTTTATTTTTGTTAAGTCCGGGCACGGGGTGCAGGACGACGACCGCGGCCGCCGGCCTTCCCACGGCCAACTGAGGCATCCCTTCGACGCCGCCGCCGCCGCCGACCCCGACCCCAACCCCGACCCTGACCCTCCGGCGACCGGCCGCGCCTGCCCAGGTACCTCTCCTCCTTCCTCCTTCCTCCCTCTCCATCCTTCCTCCCTCCCCAACCTATGCATGGTGAAGATGAGTTCAGTTGAGTAGGCAGGAAGTTGCTGCTTCCAAATGCTTTTTCTTTTCTAGCTTAAACTACCACGAATGGTTTGCTGCAATTGCTTCATGGAAGAATCTAAACTGTTTACATGGCAGTGTGTGATACAACTCTTCAGGAGGCTATAAGCATGCAAGTTGCTCAACCTCTGGACATTGTTCAGTTGCAAATGCATCTGAAGTAGATTGAGATTTCATTCTGCTTCCTTGTGCTCTATGTAGAATGCTTCTAAATTTCCTGTTTTGTCCAACTGCAGTTTCTTGAATTAACTTGCTATGCATTAGGTTGGTCTCACCCTCAGACCGATGCTGGTAATGATATGTATGTGCTATTAGATGTTGGTATTGTTCTAGTTTTAGTTGTGATGGTTTGCTTGTGGGTTTGTTTGACTCAGGTGTTTTAGTTCATGTTTCCATGTACAGATGTTTTAGTTAGTCAACTGAATCGAGTTTGAGATGTTCTGTTTCTGATGGAGTGTCAAAGCAGATGGAGTGTCAAAGCAGTAGAGTTTTCAAAACTAGATCATTTTACTGGCCATTTAGTGACAAGTTTCCTGGGAGTTGTCGACCCTTCTGCCTTTAGTTGTTGCTAGCCTAGAAGTAAGTCTCCTCATGGTTTTACTGGATCATTGAATTATCCCCGAGAGTGAAAGGGCATAAAGCTCTCTAGCTGATTGACTATGCGTGTTCTGTTATAGCTATTTCAGCAAATTGATGTCATCCTCTATTAGCAATGTTGCAATAAGGGAACATATATATCATTAGTAAGGTTAAAAGGAAGTGATCCATCTGCAACTGGTGTTTATTAGTCTTTTTGAGTGAGTTATCTGCATCTGCTCCTTGTGGTGGTGGTTGTTTAGATGGGCAGTAAGAAACCATGCTTGATTTGGGGGACTGAACTTATGCTTATGTATGCCATCAGAAGCAGTTCGAAATCATTATTCTCTCTTTTCCTTGCAGGTTTGGGCAACTTCAGTCGGTTGATCTTGAATCCATTGAGCCTTCACTTAGAGCTGGTACTCATCCATGTAACTCTTCACATTTCCATGTAGGATGGTTTCCTATCACTTACTAGTGTGCTAGTGCCCCTTAGTCCAAAGACTAATAGCTATGACAAAGTATAATTCCTTTTAGTGTTTAAGTATAACAAAATTCAGAGAAATGCATGCAGAAGCTAGATCAGTACCAGCTAGCTAGCTAGCTAGTAGTAGTACTACTGCTACTGTTCTTTCCTTTCTTTTTCTCTCTGCTCATAATTTTTTTTAAGATTTATCTGTTCATACGATGATATACTAATAATTATAAAGAAAATCTTGGACACCCATGGATTCAAGAGTTAGCTAGCTAGATGATAAGAGGGATGCATGAGAAGCTAGCTACACTGCCATGAACTTTGTTTTTCCTTTTGACAAACACTCTTGTTAACATCAGGAATTAAAAATGCAACATAGAACAAGATATATAGATAGCTGAAAGAAAGAGGTGTGATTTGAAAGAAAAAATGTGCACCTGCAAGTGAGACTTGACATGTGCCAAGCTAGTAAACAAAATCTGTATATGTACATACTCTCATAAGGTTCTAAGAGATTTTGTAATAAGCTTGATGTTCCTTGTCGTTGACTTATCACCGTTAAACAGAGACCTCTGAGCCATGATCTGTAAAAATACATTTGTCATTCTTTCTGTGTTTGTACAGACTTGCTAAACTATTGATGATTTTTTGTTGGGAGACATATTATATCTGGAATGGAAGCTCACATAAGTTGAGCTGATTTTTGTCCATATGAAAGCAGAGGACCATATGGTCTGTGGCTGGGTTTTGTCTCCGACCATCGTGTCGTGCTGAATTTGCAGGTACCCCGAGAGGCCCTTGAGTTTGCCGGAATGTCGATTAACTTCCATTCCGGCAAACTCGGGTACTCCATATGTACTATTTTCAGCAAAGGTCATGCTAAAATTTTCCGAGAATTTTAGCATGACTTTGCTAAAAATAGGACATATGGGGTACTTGCGACTAATGCATGGGCCGGGCTATCTTAGTACTTAGTTAAGTAGGATCAACTGCCCTGCCATTCTTGTTGCATTAAATCATAGGTGGCAATAGAGCCAAGTGATTAGGCCCAACTTAGAATTATCCTTAGCATCGATAAACCCTAGATGATAAACCCAACATAGGTGGAAATAGAGCCAAGATTAGGCCCAACCTAGGGTGCCTCGGCATCGATAAACCCTAAATGATGAAAACTTAACTTGGTTGCCCCGGATGCCTCGGTGTCGATGAGAACCTAAATGATGAAAGCTTAGGCTTTTAGGGTGCCTCGGTGTCGACAAACCCTAAATCATGAGACCATGATCTTGTTCCTTGACAATAACCATCTTTTTGACCAAACTTTTTTCCTATTTAGAGAGAAACATGGCCCACAACGATGAGGCCGGTGGTTCGGGCGGCAAGCAATTCTGGGAGCTGTCCCAAGAGATGGAGGAACAACCTCACCGCTATGATGACGCCGCGGAAGACACCGATCCTGATTACACAACCCCTAGTGGCGTCGGGGATGACACCACTGATGGTGCCGCCGAGGATGCCACCACTGATGATGGCGGCGCACACACAGATGGTGGCGGCGCACACACAGATGGCAGCCAACCGAAGAAGCAAAGGAAGGACCGGCGCCCGAATGCGCTCCGCACCGTCAAGGAGGAATTCACTCAAGTGGACTCCGACGGGAATCCAACGGAGCCCAAACATATAGTCAAGGGGTACTCGGTTCAGCTCGGGTGCATTCTCCGGAGCACCGTCTCGATCAACACCGAGAACCTTAGGCATAAGGACCGAGGGAATTTGCGCAACCTCCTCTTCACGAAGCTGCACGAACGATACAAGTTCCCCGCCGAATTTGAAAACACACGCCTCTCAGGGAATAAAGTGAACAATGCCGCCCTCACGAAGATGAGCATGGCCCTGTCTACTTGGAGAAGCGCGGTGAAGAGAATGATTGATAAAGGTGATAGTTATGACAAGATCAAGGCGAAATATCCTTTGATGAGCGAAGATGAGTACAAGGAGTTCAAGATCAAGTGCTAGAGCCCCGCAATCTCCGAATCAAGTCAGTGGGGGAAAGAAATGCGGGAGTTGAACTTAGGGGAACACAAACTCGGTCCCGGCGGTTATAGAGTGGCGGAGCCTATATGGGACAAGGAGGACGCGGAGCGTGCTGAGCAAGGCCTACCGCCCCGCTTCGAGAAATACAGCGGTGACAAGCAGACCAGGAACTATGTTAGGGCCCGGTACAAGGAGGACCCGATAACAAAGGAGCTTACCACGGATCCGAAGACCAGGGTGCTTGAGCTTTTTCTGGTAAGGAATACACCCCCGCGTAATTAGCTCCATATGGTTGCACTCTAATTAATCCCCAATATTTCTAAATGGTTCATGTTCCTTTCGCAGTAGCGCGGGGTCGTCTAAGAGATCCCCTTTCGACACCCCTTTAAATAGGGCGTTGAACGTAATGAAAAAGAAGGATAAGATCGATAAGCCGACGTCAGCTGGTCGTGTGGCCGGCAAAGGCTTGTCCACAAAATGGGGGTCATACTATACCGCTGGTGTGCGGAAGGAGAAAAAGACCAGCTCGGAAAGCCAGATGCGCGAGGTTGAAGAACTCAAGGCACAAGTGGCGCGGATTCTGGAGCTTGTCCATGAGCAAGTGCAACAACAACTTGGAACGACGCTCAACGCCATGGTGCCTACGTTGATTCATGGGCTGACGACGTGGATTGCGGGCGGCCAAAAGGGGCCTCCCCCGGTTCCCAGCTTCACGGCCAGCAACTCGCACAGCGCGGCGGCGGCACCATTGGTGTCTCCGGCGGCGGCGCCATTGGTGTCTCCGGCGGCAGCGCCATTGGTGTCTTCGGCGGCGGCACCATTGGTGTCTCCGGCGGCGGCGCCATTGGTGTCTCCGGCGGAGGCGGTATTCGTGTCTCCGGCACCGGCACGGGCATTGGAGCTTAATGCACCCGGGTGTACGCCGACCGGCACCTCGCCAGCAAGCGCCCCCTCCGTCAGTTGCACGCCCGCTGTTGGCGGTGCCTCGACATTAGCCGAGCTCGACGGCATCACATTAACTAAGCCTCTCGGCCGATGACTTCATCTCCTTGCCTTTGACTGGGCATCCCTGACGCCCTATACATGTTTTTCCAGGGCACCGCCGATGTTCCTTGCACTCTTCTGCACTTCGTGGACGCCGAGTTGGTCGATGTCGCCAAGGGCAGAATCGTTCAACCGGGCAACCCCATGTTCCACGGTAATCCTATGCCAACCACAATGTATACGGTTGAAGTGGTCCGGGTGCTGCCAGGCTGCGACGAGCTATTACCTCCGATTCGACCCGCTGGGGCCGACGAAGAAGATGAGATGACCCTCGGCACCTGCGTAAACTGGCCCCTGCTATGGCCGAAGAGCCAGATTCGTTTGGGGGCGGGGGACACCACCCCACAGACAAGACCGCCAGTCGTGCCGGCGCCAAGCCATGGCAAGAACGCCGCAACGCTACCGGACCTGCCGGACATCCCTATGGCACAGGATCCGGACAGCCCTATGGCACAGGATCCGGACGGCGACGACAACGACGACGGTACATTTACCAAAGTTGATAAGTACTTTGCCGAACATGGGTACGCTGACGAGTTCTGCGGGCCTCTTTCTCAAGAACCCAACCAAGACCACCACGATCTAGCTGGTACGGCGGAGAAATCCAATTGCAACAAGCGTCGTCTGGCGTTCAGTTCTCAGGACACGCCTCCAGCTCCCGCCTTCACCGAGCCTCAGATAGCTGAGGCGCGAAATATTATCAGCCCCAACACGCTGAAGAAGGCGGTCTGTGAGCAGAACTCGGTCCCATTACAGGAGATCAAGAAGAAGGGCCGGAAACGAAAGACTAACAAGGGCGCCGGTGCGAGCCAGCCGGCACCGAGTTCGATCTGTGCTCAGGACGGGCCACCTTCACCTAAGGATATCTCTAGGAGGGTGCATGTGGTGGGTAGGGCGATGCTACCGCCAAATATGCTGAATGCTGCAACCGGTGCTATGCGGAGTCTGCACGACAGTGTTCTGATTTTGGAGAAGCGGCGTCTCAGAGAGAAGGATGTGGCATACCCGGTTTTCGTGGCCAAGGTGCCAGAGAGCAAGGCTTTGTGGATGGCGACATCGGGGGTATGATCGTCCTGCGGTTTGATGACATCTTTGCTATGTTTAACCTTCATCCGTTGCACTACACCTTCGTTCGGCTGTTTTCGCTGAGCATGCAGATGCGGATCATTAGAGACAATACCCCGGACATCGTGATAGTCGACCCCTTCTACATGCGTGCCAAGCACTTGAGCAGCGCTGGGGACCGCCAAGTTGCGAGTTCACACCTCGAAGGCGTCATTCTGGCAAACGCAGATAAGGATAACTTCCTTGTGCCTTACTTTCCCGAGTAAGTCATCCCTTAACCGCCCCGTAACATATGATTTCTTAGATTTCGATCGTTCTTTTTTTCTAACATTCCGTGTTCTGTGCAGTGACACACATTGCACACTCATCCTCTTAAGCCCGAAATATTCCATGGCCACGTATTTCGACCCGAACCGTAACTCCATGATAGACTACACAAATGTGAAGAAAGTTCTTGATTATGTTCTCCCCGGCTACGCCCAATCTGGAGGCACCTTCACCAGGCCAGTTTGTAAGTACGGCAAGCACATCTTCTCACACAATACGAAGTTCTGCTGCGTCAAGCAGCCGCCTGGCGGTCAGAAGGATGCCTACTACGCCCTCCATCACATGCGGGCGATCGTAAGGGATCATCATCACCTTCTGCTACCAGATAATCTCAAAGATTGGGCCGCGAGCTTGTCGGCAGTCCAGGACGCGGACCTCAGACAAGAATTCTTTCGCATCCAGTCGGAGTTTGCGGACATCATCCATCAAGATGTCCTTCATACCGCGGGGCAGTTCTTCCTCAGATATCAACCGTCCAACAGTGAGATAGATGAAACGCTACAAATGCAGGGTGACAACGACCGTGATTTCATGACCATCACGACAGACGGCGGCTTCACCCACGCTCCTGTCCGATGAGTTGAGTCGAAAGTAGTGATGTGTAGTTCTGAAACATTGATTGACTCATGTTGTAATTAAACTTTAATGAATTCGGATGTCTCTTTGGTTTGGACGGTTGTTCAACTTAGATGTAATCGATGCTATTTATTAGTAGGACCATGAATCGTGCTATTAATGTCTTGCTTTTCTCTTCTGATCCTTTTGTTGCATACTTACATATTGCTTATGTATTGTCTGTTGTTTGGCTTGTGCATAGAGATGCCGTCGTATGTCGTGTACAAGGGTAAGGTTCCCGGAGTCTACGATGACTGGGAGGAGTGTCGGAGAACAGGTTCACCATTTCAGCGGTAACAGTTACAAAGGGTACACCACTAGGGCGGAGGCCGAATCTAGATACGCCCGCTATCTAGCGGGAGAGAGGAGGGAGCGTTGGAGGAACCGGATGAAGACCAGTTTGATCGCGATGATGCTCATCGTGATGACCACAGCTCTCTTCTATGTGATGGTAGTTTAGATGATCGATATCGACTTGTAATGTGAAGGCAAACTCGATACTCGCGGTCTTGAGACTTGTAATGTTTTATCTTTGTCTGGTCTTTTGAATCCGGAGACTAATATGATGAATTGTATTCGGAGACTAATCTTCTATTGTATTTGATGAATCTGATGTTGCTGTGTGCTGCTGTCTATATTCTATGCAATAATATATTTTGTAACCTGTGCAAAAATCAGAAAAGCAAAAAAAATAAAACCTAATATTCATACTAATGGCGCACCACACAAGACACTAATGGCGCACTGTGATCATCACACTAATGGCGCATTAGCTGCCGGTGCGCCATTAGAATGCCAAAGCACATTTGTACATATGGCCCCTGGGAGGCATTCTAATGGCGCACTGCAGGCTATACTAATGGCGCACTACGCGGTGCGCCATTAGAACACCAGATACTAATGGCGCACCAGTAGTGCGCCATTAGAATTTAATTCTAATGGCGTGATGCCAGTGGTGCACCAGTAGTGCGCCATTAGAAGGCAAATTCGGTGCGCCACTAGCATGCTTTTTCCTAGTAGTGTACCCATATCATCAATATTAATCAAGCAGGAGTAGGGTTTTACCTCCATCGAGAGGGCCTGAACCTGGGTAAAAACGTCGTGTCCCTTGTCTCCTGTTACCATCCGCCTAGACGCACAGTTCGGGACCCCCTACCCGAGATTCGTCGGTTTTGACACCGACAATCCTTTTCTCCCACAAGATAAACTACTCAAAGAAATGCATCTTGATGCGTGCAACGCATGGGCATCTTGCTAGTTCTAAAAACATTTCCATCATTTGCCACACTGCTGGTTGCAGATGAAAAACCTACCCAAGCACAGCGCGATACAGGAGCGACGCACAATTACAAGCTGATATTCTGTTGGACAATGGATGCTATAACCAATTACTTTTACGGGAATAATAGCACCCAGGAAAATTGAAGGGTAGGTATGAACAAAATTGGAACTGCACATGTACTACTAAGTGATTCAATACACACATTACCAATCGAGGAGGAGAACGATGGTCGCGACGGCCTCTGTGAGTCATGGTCGGGAACGGGAGTCAGTTCATTGTCCATGACGGTGGTACTTATGCGCTTGGCGTCGGCTTCCGGGAAGCAGACTCGAGACCATGGAAGACGATGCTGAGGAAGAGGCTCCGTCTACGACGACGACGGTGGACCGGCTCTAGTGCGGCGTACGAGGTCGTCGATGAGGCAGATGCGCTGCAGTGAACGAGTGCGCCGATGTAAAGGGGAGGAGCACGAAGGCTGCGGTGCCGTGGAGAAGTCTATTTTGCGGTGGGGATAGAAAATGGGGAGTATTCAGGTGTACTACTCTGGGTGCCAGGGTGGGGCTAGCTGGGTTGGGTGAACCTGAAGTTACAAAAACAGCCCCCTACCAAGCGTCGTCCGTAGGCCTGTTCCGAAGGCTACGATGGTAACTTCCCACTGCTCGAATCAGGGTCACAGGAGATTTTCCTGCCGACCTCAAAATTTTGTGACACTGGACTCCCCGTGTGGCGTGTTGAGTGATTCGGCTAAGCAACTAGCGAGTAGTAGTAGTAAACTCTGCATATTAGGTTTGACCGAAGTCAAACTTCCTAAAGTTTGACCAAGTTTATATAAAAATATAAACATTTACCATAACAAATATGTATGATGTGGAAGTACATTCAATAATGAATCTAATGGTATTTATTTGTTATTGTATATGTTAATATTTTTTGTTATAAGCTTTCTGGGAGTTTACAAAACTGGACTTTGACCAATGCTAATACGCGGACTAAAATAAAAACGGAGGGAGTACACATTTGTTTTCTTAGTTTGTAGTGAACTAATCATTTGTTGAAATTGTGAAATAAATATATTAGGCTATTGACTTCGAATGTAATGGTCTATACAATTCAATAGTTACAATCATTGTCGAATCCCAAGATGTATACAAGGTCTATAGTACTTCACAACATGCTCAAACTCACATAATCCCAGTCAAATGAGAATCTAAATGCATTTCATAGTTATTACTTTGTAGGATTCAACAAAAACAACCAAAACTCTACATCAGCCATTATAGAAGCAACATTTTGACATATCCCATTGTGTGAATGAAACGTGCAAAGAGAGCTTTTGAAGATGGAGCAGATAGGGCGGGAAAGATTGTATGTATGTGGACGAGAGAGTAGGAGACAAACCTAACGAGACAGAGAGAGAGAGAAAGAGAAAGAGAGAGGAAGAAGTTAGGTCTGTGAGAAAGATGGAGACATGTAATATACATGATTCTATATACGTGGAAGGAGAAGAGACGACATGTTTGATGAGAGAGAGCTGGAAAAACATGGACGAGAGGGGAAGGATCTCATGGGTTGAGGGATTGACAATTTTGTGCGGGGGAGAGAGGGATTGGTAATTTTGTGCAAGAGAGAGAGAGGGTGGGGGGAGGAGTCAGTCAGCCATCGTCACATCACCCTGCTTCCAAATGACCCCGCATTCTCTAGTGCGGTGTCGTCGCCGTCTTCGATCTGCTCGATGCCCTCTTTGAAGATTGAGGTGTTGTGCATGTTGGGGTGCAAAGAAGCACAAGCGAGAGTGGTCGCCGTATAACCTTGGATGAGGATGAATTGTGTGCTCGGGGGAGTGTGTGTGTGTGTGTGTGTTGTGCTGCACGCGCGCGCACATGCGCGCGCGTGCGTGTGTGTGTGTGTGTGTGTGTGTGTCAGATATTGAGCGAAAACAAACCTAAGGAGAGAAATGGGTATTCACGAAGAGATTGTGCGGGCCTTGAGGTGGGCAGGGGCCGAGTGAGGGTGTCAAAATGTGCGCGTTGATGCATAGGTTGCATGCGATCGTGCGAGGGACGGACGAATCGAGAGAGATGGTTGTTGTGTTACGGATGCTCCTCTCTCTCTCTCTCTCTCTCTCTCTCTCTCACACACACACACACACACACACACAAGTAAACTAGAAGACCGTTCTCTCATGTATACACAACGTATCGGCATCTGTCTATGTCTCACTCATGCATGATCATTTGCACATTCACACCTCTCTATGTCTGTATCACATGCACACCGTCTCCACATTGCCCTTCTGCCACATCACACATATGGACACATACACACGTTCTCTCACAGTCACACACACAAAATAAGTATTAAAAAAACTAGGGCGCACCTAAAACGTCCAAATCCAAATAAACACAAACTGGAGCTAAATTCAAATATATGGAAATATTGCAGTGTCAAGAACTTTCCCAGGAAAAAAAATTGAGTAATATTCGAGGATTGTTTTCACACACACAAAAAGGTTCGGTGGATGTCCTTCAAGCGCGACACGGCGACGCACCGTTCGATCGACCGCGCGGCCGCGGTTCACGCGCTTGTACATGATTCCGTATCATGGTTGTGTTACTAACTTCAAAAAAAAGCGCTGCCTAAGTCTAATGTTTCCGTGTACTAGTACAATTTTCTATTAAGTTTGACCAACCTCATATAAAACTAAAGTAAGCTCCCATACGCGCACTCATCAATATGGCGCCGCCGGCGTTGCGCTTGCCGGCGCCGGCCTGCTTCGGACAACAATTTCTCGCCCATCACCGCCGTGTCGCCGCCAGCCCTGTGCCATGAAGCCGAAGGCTCGCCCACTCACGTCGTCTGCAGTCCCTCATCGCCATGCCGCCGCGTTGCCAAGCACGCGAGCAGCTAGTGGAGCCGCGTCTATGCACGCAGCGTATGAAGAGGAGGACGAGCACGTGCTCCAGCACGCCGGTGAGGAGGAACTAGCATGTCATTGTCGTCTCCGCCCGCACGGAGGAGGCACGCATGGTGGCTGTCGCGGCGGAAGCCGGTCGCGCGCACGTCGAGCCTGCAAACCAGGTACGGACGCGGAATCTACCTTCAAGACCTTGAATGCCACGTGGATCCTGCAATCTGAAGGAGCAATTTGGGTCCGTCGACTCATGTAAGCCGTTTGATGCAACATGGATGGCTAGAAGGGCTTCTTCCACCTCTTCTGCCATCTTCTTCCTTGGCTCCGCCGAACTTCTTTCACAAATCGACTGACCCAAATTACACTACTAGGACGAACGTATTAAGTACAGTAGGAACACGAAGGTACGAGCAGTAGTACCAACTGCAAGAAGAACAGTAGTAAGACATAGTACTAGTACTACTCTATGTACTAAAGAGTTCAAATAACGAGAAAGAACATAAACATAGTTCTGCTGGGGCCTCAGCACAACACACCCTTGAAAATAAACTAAGCAACTAGTCCGCTTGACACTGCAGTAGAACCAGCATGAGCGACGGCACTGCCACCTACTCGGAGTCTGAGTCCACGTCCTCGACTTCGTCCTCGTCCCTCTTCCTCTTCCTCATCGCCGACGCTTCTTTGCTTGAACCGGACACTGGACTCTGCTTCTTCATCCAACCCATGTAGATATTTAAACAAAGGTAGGCATCCATTGCTGCGTACAGGATGTGATCTTCATCTAATGTCTTCGACTCCCATGCATGATGAAACTCGTGATGAGGTTTCTTCAGTTTAGCGTACGAAGGATCAGTCATGGCTGCTGCTAGGGTCAGCATTAAAGGTTGAGAGGAGGACACCAGGCTTGCCTTGTGGAGATCGAAGGGCTGGCCTACAACGAGACCTATCCGACGCAGGACATCCCTGTCGTTCTTAAAGCTTACAGTAACGAATTTCACTCTTTTGTCCTTGAGGAAGTTCTTAAAATCCTGGCACTCAACGTCGGCATGGCATATGTGGTAGACCAAGCAAACGTTATGTACGCAAACCTGGATCATGGCGGGCTTCTTCCTCTCTTCTTTCTTTAGATCCTTCTCTCGTCCCAGGACTATGGTGTACTCAACATCTAGCCCAGCGACCCACTCATCCTTTGAACTGTTGAACATGCATAGGAAGCGAGCAAGCCATGCTTTCACTGTCGCGGATTCATGTGTGTAGATGATGATGAGCTGATCGCCGGTGATGGCTCTAACGTGGTACTCAGCGGCGACCATGGAGATTTGGGAGGCCATGGATTTTGGAGGAGGGTTAGGAGAAGTTGAACTGTTGTACCCCGCAAAAACTGGGAGCGAACTAATGTGAGAGGATGGGACGACTGGGAGCGAACTGTTGTGAGGTAGAAGACAGGGACGAGTAGGGCGTGCGAACGGCGTGGGGTTGCTGGCTTGCCCGGTGGATAAACGGCTCCAAGCCCCCAAAGAGTTCTCGATAACTATGCGGGACCCACTAGATGTCATGTCTACTAGACCCATATCGTAGGCCTGACGGTACAGCTTCTGCCTATTTGCACGCCATGCCGGCACGTGGATGTAACTTCACTTAATTCCGTCAACCGTCGCGCCTCCCACGACCTTCGCCTCCCTCGCGCGGTCGCGCCCTTTGAGACTTCGACCGGCTATAAATGAGCAATTTTTTTGCCTACTCCGCATGCATGATACTCCCTCTGGTCCTTTTTACTCCCGTCTATCGTTTGCAAAGTGTTTGACCAAATATATACTTTTTTTGAACACCACCTTATATTAATTATCCAGCCACACTAGTACACTCATTCGATACAATATTCACCACACAGGGCAGTACGTTATTTACAAGAATACCATCTAATCTATTGTCAAAGCTATACTTAGCGATTAAGTGTGCCACCTTATTGGCCGAACGGCTAATTTTTGACAATTGAAGATTGTTGATCAACTTTGAGATGCTCAATGCTTTCATCTTCAGGTCATGCATAGCAGATCTGTCATAGTCCCCCAATGCAAGAGACGCTACCACAAAAGCGCAATCAGTCTCTAAAATTATAGGATTATGAAGAGAAATACCTATGTAGAGACCGGCAATGCAAGCCCTAAGCTCCGCTTCCTCCATGCTTTGACAGGCATCAATGAAATCCCACGACCAAATTTATACTAAAAATATCAATATCTACAATACTGATTATAATGAGTATAAGAACTATGTTTTATAATGAGTGTAAAAATATTGATTTGACATTGTGAATGTTGATACTCCCTCCGTCTAGGTGAGTAAGTCATCTTAGGCTGTGCACCGTGACCAAGGAGGAGGGGAAAACGAGAGACATTAATGTTTATTTGCTAATTAAATAGTATTGCATGCAATGAACTAACCACTGCATGTCATGTTTGATAGTCTCAGGTCATTAAAAGCATGCACACCCTCATCTCTTATTGGTTGATATGTCAAGAAACAAGAAACGAGGTAGAAGTTAATGCACCACGCCTACGTGTTTTGGGATTATTTGGTTTTCGTAAGATGACTTACACACCTAGCTATTAGAGTACCACTACCTCCCTTCTAGTTTAAAGGGCTCGACTCAAAAATTTCACCTACTCTTAGCAAGATAGTAGAGGCAGTGGAATAGTTTTTGAAGTCTGCAAAACTACTCAACTAATGTTGTCGTTCTTCACAAAAAAATGTGTTTACCAATGCATGCATGAACACTAGTTACTCTAACTCCCTCTCTTCTTTAATTCTTTGCCACATCAGCATGTTTGCTATTCCCGTGTGCATGATACCAGCTAAGATACCACCATGATGGCCAGCCTTAATCATCGCATGCAATAATTTAGTGCACCTTGAAATATGAACATGTGTGGGGCATGTATGTTTTTAATGACTTGAGACTATACCTAGCCCGGCATGCAAGATCCCCATACCTACAGGAAGCCCGTTCGTCTCCAAATCTTTTCCTCTCCATGTGTGGAAACAATATGCCTGCCAAACTCTCCTTCTCCCTCCGGCAGTCCCACCACTCCACCCCGTGAGAAAAAATCTGCATGCATGACTCTCCTCCCCCCACGCTCGTCCAATCTGTTGTGACCAGCAATATTTCCACCCCTTCGCTCCCCCGTAATTTACTCCAACAAATATGCCCACGTAGCTTTTACTTAACTTCAGGTGCATTGGGTCACTGACATATGGGCCCAGTAGTGTACTGGCCCACATGTCAGTGATGCAACTGGACCTGCAGTTAAGTCAGTGCAGCTCAGTCCATATCTTACGTAGGTGTGACATTGCTCGCTATAAATACTGCGCATCCCACGACATCGCTATCTCCTCCCCCTCAGGTTCACATTCATCGCTATCTCCTTCCCCTCCCTCTCACGTCGACCACCATGGCATCGCCCCTCCCAAGCCCTAGGAGCCCCTCGCTGCACCTCGCGGACGGTCACGCGTCGCTGTTCCGTTCCTTGCCACAAGTAGTCGAGGAGGACGCGTCGGCATTCCGCTCCTCGCCGCTACGTGACGCGTCGCCGTTCTATTCCTCGTCGCCACTAGTCGAGGAGGACGCGTCAGTGTTCCGCTCCTCGCCGCGACGCGACGCAACACCGTTTCGTTCCTCGCCGCCACTAGTCGAGGAGGACGCGTCGGTGTTCCGCTCCTCGCCGTGGCATGTCGAGGTGGACGCATCAACGTTCCTAATCTCGCCAGCACGCGCGTCGAAGGACGCGTCGGCTCCCTGCTACGAGGAGAACGCCACGTCGCCCCTCGACCCCCCCAGCCTTGAGGAGCTTTGGAAAGAAATGGATGTCGCCTTATGGGAGGCTTTGCCTCCAGCAGAGCGTGCCAAAATAGAGACGGAGAAGAAGGCCGAGGAAGAGAAGCGCACCGCGCAACAAGCTTTCTGGGAGATCTATGTTGCATCCGAGAGAGTCAAGCAATTGGTTCTTTGGCAGAAGGCTTGTGCGAGGGCCATGAGGGTGGCGGAGGACGCCCGTGCCGACGCCCTGAGTGCAGTCGGGCCCAAGCGCCTCATCTATGCTTGGCGGTACGTGGACCGGGTGCACGCTTCCAGCCAGGAGGAGTACCTGTTGGCGCCGGATCACCACGCCGGTGAGATCGCGCTTGCTCGCTGACAAGCCGCCAATCAGCACCTCGCGAGTTGCGAGGCTGAGGAAGAGGTGTTGTGTCGGCGCGCAGGGAAACGGCCGCGCACCAGGGCACTTGTGGCGCGCCGCAAGCGCTTCTGCGAGCGCCGTGGCTTTTAGGAGGAGTATAATTTTTGTTTCGTAAGGCAATCTCATTAGTTTTGGGACGCAAATGATAAATCCCGAACGTTTAGGAATTTTTAGCATCCATAATTAAGTATGTAAAAGGGAAAGTTTGGAATCGTTGTGTATTATTACACATTTTGCAAGTACGTGCATATAGCACAAACTTTACTATATACTATCAGACTACATGTCTCTCTCGATATATGCTTGCAGACTGTGCTACTCCCTCCGTCCAGGTCAATAAGTCATCTTTGGTTGTGCACAGTAACCAAGAAGGAGGGAAGACTTGTACACCTAGACGGAGGGAGTACTACTATTACTTATGTACGTGCAAATGCACGTTTTAACATTACGATGCTGTTTTTGTAAAAGTAGAAAAACAGCACTAGTCAAGCTTGTGAAACGATTCAATGCAAAACAAATGCAAAAATGCTCGTTTGATTGTTTACTTTTAGCTTCCTTCTCTGTGGTTATTTCTCTGTCATACTTTGTACGGAGCATCTCACTGGTTGGAAAGGCATGCAAATTCCCAAACCGCTTCCTACACCCTGTATCAAATTTTTTGCCTAACAAGTTGTGTCGTGCAATTGGAATTCCAACTTGAGTACTACTACTAGTAGGAGTACCAGGGGCCAGTTCTTTTAGGCTTCTAGATTAGTAATCCCATAACTACTACCTCTGTCCTGGTTTATTGGTCCCCATTGTAATCTGTGTCAAATTTTGATCATAAATTTAACTAATGAAATGTTAGTGCATGTCACATGCACTAATCCATCCGTCTAGGTGAGTAAGTCATCTTAGGATGTGCACCGTGACCAAGGAGGGGGAGAAAACAAGAAACGTTAATGTTTATTTGCTAATTAATAGTATTGCATGCAATGAACTAACCACTGCATGTCGTGTTTGATATATCAAGTCATTAAAAGCATGCACACTCTTTATCTCTTATTAGTTGATATGTCAAGAAACAAGAAACAATGTAGAAGTTAATGCACCGCGCCTAAGTGTTTTGGGATTATTTGGTTTTCGTAAGATGACTTACACACCTAGATGCATCGCGCCTAAGTGTTTTGAGTAACATTTTATCAGTTAAATGTTTGGTCAAAATTTAGCACAAATTACAATGGTGAGGAATAAACCAGGACGGAGTAGTAGTTTAGAAGCCCAAATAAATGAGTGAGGCGCCTTATTGTTACTCTCCACTATGACTAGTCTTGTGGGAAAAGCTGGGGAAGCCGCCAAAAGAACGGCCCTAGGAGTAGTAGCTAGGGATCGAGTGTGGGAGATGAACCGGAGAAAGTAAATGCAGATAGATGAAATGCAAAAAAGACGGAGGGATGTGATGGTTGCTTGTCCGTTTATTTTACCAGGCCATTTATTACTGGGAGTGGTTGGGTTTTGTGATATGCCGGCTTTACTGTCGCGCCACGAGTGGGGTGAGAGGTGAGACTCCCGTGCAACGCCACCCTCTACACTTGTACTACATCGGTCGTGGTTTATTAGTCCCCCATTGAATTTGACTAAAGATTTAACTGACAAAATGCATGTCAACAAAAACTATATCATTGGATTCGTATTTGAACATAGTTTTGAATGATATAATTTTAGGTGGCATGCATCAGTATTTATCATAGTATATATAATGTTAGTTCAATTTTTGGTCGTACTAATCTATAGTAGTAAGGTGCCCGTGCGTTGCACCGAAGAGTGAAATGCATTGATCGGGGAGTTGTTTAATTTGACAAAGTATGTGGGGGTCATCTCATGTGTAACGGGTATCGATAGGTTTCTTCGGATATTATCTCATCTCTAGAGCTCACAAACATCCGGGTGAAATAGATAAAAAGGTATCTTTTGCAAACAAAAGCGTTCAACTGTTCAACCTGCATCCAAAGCTTGTGAAGAAATAACACTTATTGTGCTTTGCAAGAAATGATATTTAAGAATTAGTTTTTGAGTATCAATTGTTATACATGTTTGCTACAGATGACATGGCACTTTGTCAACAGTTGGCTATACTATTAAGTAATATTAACCATGCCCTTATACACCTAGACGGAGAGATTAAATCAGGATGACTTGCAAGGGGGCAGAGGAGATGTAAGAAATGGTTCATCGTAAGTCTTTCACCAGTACTGTAGTAAAAATTCATACATGGAAGATTCTAGACTAAACCATAAACAGATACACTTTTATTCATGCATGATACTCCAATAGAGCAAGATCATGCATGGAAGTCTCCACATGCTTAGACAGCGGATTACATTGAGCGAAGACTAATGATCAACATTTAACTTGATAATGCGTATTTTTTTAGAAGAATAGGGAGGCTCCTCCCCGGTTCCATTTTGTGATATGAAACCCAAAGTGTCTTACATCAGCTCACTGAGAGGAGCAGTTCAAAGGAAGGACTGCGGCGAAAGCCACTCAAGTTTAACGACAAGCTTAGAGAATCAAAAGTGGCAAAGACACGGGCCATAAGCGCCCACACACACACTACATGTTTTCTAAGTGCACTTGATAATGCGTATGTCCAGGTGAACCTCCTTGGAGTCCTCGTGCATCGAGTCGGCGGGTAAAGGATGGAACGGATGCCATGGGTTTTCCAAGTCCACATTGGCAGGATAGTCCCAGCTCCCCAGAGTCCAAGTCTGTCCGATGAGGCCGGTGTCGCCGCCCACGCGACCCGGAGGGGTAGTAACATTGACCACACACCCGCACCGCCCAACCTATCCAACTGACCATAGGATCGAGCTTTGGACAATTAGAGTGACATTATTATGCTTGATGGCTCCGCTGCGTGTGTGCAGGCATGCATGCTATCGTTCGTGGACGGGACGGGGCTTCCTGCTTCTTCTGCATGCTACGTCTGTGTTCCTGACCCTTTCTGTCTCCATCCAACAATTCTTGTACTCTGTCACGGGCTATTTTTATACGGCAACCCTATTCTTACATGCAAGTTCTACAAAAAGTCTTACGTACTAGTGTAGTTTGAGCCGATCCGTAACAGTTCTGTTGTAGGCAATTTTTCCCCCTCTCACATTACGTCAGATTTTGTAATAGTTGTGCGTAGGAGGATTTCTGTTTTATACCTCTGTATGTACATATATTACGTAACTATACATATATAGGACGTTTGCCGTCTTCTGCCATGGGCGCACATTCCTCAGGGCACGCCGCTCTACTCCATGCCACACGCCATCGCTACTTGCACTCCGACAAGCCCAGGCACCATCGCCACTTGAACTCCGACAAGCGCAAGCACCATCGCCACTTGTACACCGACAAGAGCAGGTATACTAGCTAGTATAGTATCCTCTCAGCTACCTTCCCTCCTTAACCATCTTCTTCAGCTCCACGCGCATGCATGTTCATGCAGCCAACAGTGAGGAATGAAGCGACCAGCGTCTAGGGCACAGGCAGAGCCCGGTGTCCTCGCTTGAACATGGCCATGTTCCAGCTGCTCATCAGCATGCACGCGCAGCCGCACATGCCTTAGCTTGACATCGTGGACACCATGATGAGCTCGACGACAGTTCACACGTTTAGGCTTTGCCCAGCGTCCGCCTTGCCACTGGCGACGCGTAAAGGATACCATGATGGCGACGACGCCAATGACATGCACCGCCAGAAGGATGGCGACGCCGACGTAGAACTGCGACAATACGATGTCGCGCCTCGACCGTTGTTGACTGTCACTAAGTAGTCTGAAGATGGCTGGAAAAGTGTTGCATGCATGAGTGTAAAGTGCGTTCTGTGCTAATTAAACATGCATGGCTCTAAACATATTTGTCATGAAGTTGTGTGGGCGCAATAGTTGGTGTACGTGGGCATCAGTGGGAAGATCGCAGGCTCAACCTCCTTCGACACTGTATATTCTTTTTGTTTTATTGACTGGTTGGATCCACATAGGTAGAGAGAGGGTGCTGTCATGTTCATGTTTGACCAGTCAACAAAGTAAAATACGAAGCTATACGGTAAGATAGTGACCGTATAATCACCTGTGATCGTATATAGTGACCTTATTGACCGTATTTTTAAGTATAGTGACCAAAGTGAGCTTTCGACACAAGTTCGATGACCTTGAATGCATTTTACTCATCTATATATATCTACTCTTATAGAAAACCGAGTTGGTGATGATGGTATGCCTGCCATCTTGTAATATAGACCGTCCGATCTATATCTAGAAAGCCAACTATGACAATTTTACAAAAGATACCCGCACCTCTCTCCACATTTACAGATAAGGCCTTACCTCGTGCTCCTCCCTATGTCTCTATCTCTACTACTTTTTTTATAACAAATCGAATAGTGCTGCGCCGTCCGCTGCACGCCCGGCTGAACACGCCTCCTGGCCTCCATCATCACCAACTGAGTCTTTTATAGGAGTAGGAGTAGAGAAAAACCGAGTTGGTGATGATGGTGTGTCGTGCATATAAGTCCAAACACCACGTAGACACGGTCTTTAAGCACGGTTCGTAGTCGTTCCATGATTGGGCATTGAAGTTTGTAACTATTTTAGATTAGAATATTCTACTCCTCCGGTGCTAGTAGTAGAGTAGAGTCCTACTCTACTACTCTACTCTAGCAAGCTAGGGCATAGTACTGTAGTACGTACTATAGGGAGTACCAGTACTATGATCACTCAAGCAAGTTGTCTGGCATCGATATGAACCTACGCAGCTGCTATGTGTCTCATAAGTCAAGAGGCATGTTGTAGTCATCATCACCTGTCCACTTCCTGCAGCACATATTCGCTTCTCCATCTTTGTCCGCACATAATCTCATCCAAGCTTCCATCCCCGCAAAGGCGCCTCCCCCCCCTCGTCCGAAACCCAAGCACTAACAATGGCAGAACCGAGCAGCTCCGCCGAAAGAGTGGCTGGAATTCGCTCCCCACAGAGGTAATCAAGCTCATTGTTTTGCGTGTGGACAATCTCAGTACCATGCCGCTCGCCGCGTGCTCGTCGGGGCTGTACCGTTTACTCAAAGCCCTCAGGCCGGAGCTTTTTAAGCCAGCTCCTTGCTTGCTGATGCCGCCTGATCTATAGAAACGGCGTGTCACGCAGCATAACGATCGTAGGGTGGCGAGCATCAACCCCCTTCACTGCGATCTGATCCCCGTCAGCCTCAGCTACATTAACAGTATGTACTGGGTCAGCATGAACACGTCTTGGATGGTGCTCGTTGATGGTCGCGGCAGCTGGATGCTCGTGGAGGTCTACACCCGGCGATTGATCCCCCTTCCTTCGATTAACACTGCACTGCTTTGGCACCGCGGCCCAGAATACTCGGAATCTTACAGTAGCCAACATGATACCAAGTTTGATTTGCTCAAGGTTGTAATCTGCCAAGTGCCCACAAGATCTGTGAATTATAAAGATTTCAGGCTAATTGCATTCTTCAATCGCGGTCTCGCCTATCTGACAGGTCACTGCGGCAAGTGGATAAATCTGCATGTCCATCGCAGGATCATACATCCTCCATGGTTCTCTGACACCATTGAATACAAGGGCTTCATTTACGTTGTCGACTCCTTCTATGGTTGGACGTATTGCTAGCCTACTCCAGTCATCGCTAAAAACAGCTGTTACAGCAGTATGTTACTTTCCTATGATATCATGATGGCTTGCTTATATTACTATCAACATTTACTGAAAAAATATTCATGCTCATAACACGCTGTTCTTAAGATTGACTAAATCAAGAGCCCTTTTTTATTTGACTCCAACTTGATATGATGTTGTAGGCCGCCTGGTGTCCCTACCCTTCCTAATCCCAGAACCTTTCAAAGAAAAGTGGCATGGCAGTTGCAGGTGGTTCCTGGCTCGATCAGACGACGGCAAAAGATTGATGATCGTTCGCACGTACCGGACGTGTTGTTTCACGGAATACAATCACAGTCACTGCAAGGTCTTTGAGCAAGATCCAAGCTTCTCTGGGCCTTCAGGAATTTTTGACTAGAGGCTGGTAGGTAGCCTTGGTACACGCTCTCTGTTTGTCGGACCGAATTATCCGATTAACCAGGAGATAACCAACGGCAAGGATCATGATGGCAGCGCGGTTTCGTTCATCAGGCAAAACTGTGTGTACACGGTGTACCATGCGTCTCTGCATGCACCATACCCTGATATGTGCCGCCACGCTCTGCAGCCCAAAGTAGGAGAGAGGGTCGCAAGTATCAGACTTCGACCTGCTGGCTGGAGTTTCCCCCGTCAGGCACCCATCTGGTTCAAGCCGTCAGCCAATCTCCACAGCTTAATAAATAGTAACGTCTAACTGAACCAGTTAGTTAGATGTGTACACTTGGTGTAGTAGGATCATTATTTAGTTTGATGCATACACTTGTTATTTTTTGGTAGCCCTTTTGTAATGATGGCTGATGTTTGGTTTGCAAGAGAGAGCTGCGTCTTCACTCTTCTGGCCTGCTTACTGCTTCTGTTGCACCCCCAGCCCTGGTTGCTGCTATTGCTGTTTTCAATGTACAATCAGTAGTATATTTCTTCTGTTGGTTGAATAAATGTGTTGTTAGAACGACAAACACAATGTTTTGGAAGTCGTTGCATGGTTAGATCCTTTAGTGCTCCGTACCGTACGTAGCTCATACTATTTTTCATATGGAACACATTTTCCACTTATTGATAACATACAGCCCAGTGATGAAGGCCCAATAGAGAAGCCCATAATTAACTGGAAGGGAGGCTCTCACATGAATCCGGCCCAGGTACATGCTCATGGTCCCCTAAACATAAATAAGTAAATAAATATATAAAGCTAAATGCTCATGCACCAGTTCTTTGGGAAAATAGGTAGACCAGTATTTCTTTTTGAAGAATACCCAAGCTAGGCCTATTTGTTTTCTCCGAATTACTGGGCTGCAAATCTTTCAAGATGAGGAGGGATGCATTCCGTCCTGGCCAAAGAGTATGGTCAATGTCTATTAAAAGTAATATCAAAAGGGGTTGAAAATTCCAAAAAACTTATAGCAAATGGGATATTAGTTTTTTTTTAATTTTGTTCTTCACTAATATCTTATACATATTTCATTGGATTTAACATGACATAGTACTAATTTATTTTTAAATTTGTTTTAGTATGGCTATTTATTTTTGGATTAAGAATATTTTGTTCCCCAGCAAAAATTTCCCACATATTTAGTTAATTTTTTGACCCTAGTACTGACCAGAGAATGGCTGACAATTCTAAAAATGGAAAACGGGCGGCTGACTTGTTTACGCAAGGCTTTGTCAGTGAACACACGATTCTAGCCACCGTGCTTCTTCAATCTCTGGTCTTCCTACTCCAGCGGCCTAAACTAGCACCTGCGGGACTGCCTGCTCCCTCCTCTTGTGGCCCGCTGTGATACCGCGCAGGCTTCCCCGGCCCACCCTACTCCCTCCGCTGGCCTGGCCGTACGCAATCAACTGCCTCCTTATTACACGAAAAAAATGATTCCTCCCACTGACATCTGGGGTGCACCGGTTGGGAGGCTGACCTGTGGGCCTACTACGTTGACGCGTACGCAGGGCTTGTCAACTTAGTCAACAAACGATTCTAGCAGCAGTAACCATTGGATTTGAATCAAATGGTTCTGTTGCTTCTTCAATCGCTACTCTTCTTGCACTAGTCGCCCAAATCAGCGCCCGGGAGACCGCCTGCTCCTGCCTCCAGTGGCCGGCTTTGCTGCCATTGAGGCCTCATCAGCCCCTACTACTCCCACCGCTAGCCAGGCCCTGCGGCGATGGCAGCCTCACACCGCAGTCGAACCAGTGAACCCTCGTACTCCTTTCCGCGTGGGCATCCACTGCCGCGTCTTCCCCGGCTCCGTGTTGTCCCCTTCCTAGGCCTCGCCGTCGTCCACCGCCTTGGTGCTCTTGGCGCGGCGTGGTCAATGTGGTCAACGACATTCCATCAGAAGAGTACTGTATGTGGAGAGGCTGACAGCTGGGTCCACGGCCACAGCCCAGTTTTTTTGTGATTTGCCAAGTAAGTCGCTTTGTTGGGCCTGTTGGGCTGCAAATCTTTCAAGACGAGGAGAGCTTTCATTCGGCTGGCCGAGAAAATTGCCCATCAGTAATGAGAAATGGGATGTACATTTTTAAAACACATCAAACCGGCAATTAGTTTCAAATATCTTTTTTGTCATTTTGAGATTTTAAATTACATTAATTTTTATGCGTGGAGAATTTGTTGGATTTTATATTGATATACATTTATTTTTAAAATCAGTTTGAATGTGAGTCGAAATTTTGGGATTAAAAACAGTTCGGACCGCACCGAAATATGCAAAATTTCATATAAGTTTTTAACCGTGGCCACAATATGGGCTGTAATGCTAACAAAAAGAATATGGGCTCCAAAAAGACCTTAAGAATTAGCAAATGGGCTATAAATTATTAAAAATAATGGCAGATGGGATGTATGCTGTTTTCCACAGATTTGAGGCTTTCCTAAAAAAAGGTTGACGCACAAGCAGTGATTGTTGGATGGCCATCTAACGGCCGTCGTGCTTCTCTAATCTCTGCTCTTCCTGCTCCAGCCGCTCAAACAAGCGCCGGCGGGACTGCCTGCTCCCTCCTCCCCACGGCCGGCTCTGATAGCTCGGACCCACCAGCTATATCTTCATACGCAAGGAAGTGCCTCCTTATTATGCACAAAAAAATGAATACTCCCCCTGTTAGCTGGGACCCAGTATAGTGGCACGCTGACTTGTGGGCCTACTAAGTTGACGGGGATGGAGGGCTTTGTCAACTTAGTCAATATGCACGATACTAGCTCCAGTGACCGTACGATGTCCATCCAACGGCCGTAGTGCTTCTTCAACCACTGGTCTTCTTGCTCCAGCCGCCCAAACCAGCACCGGTCGTGCCTCGTGCTCCTGCCTCCCGTGGCCGGCTACGATGCGGCGGAGGCCTCACCGCCCCCTACTACTCCCACCGCTGGCCAGGCCATCCCTCTACTCACCCACACCCCCTGTTATTCTGCGGCAACATCAGCCTCACACTGCAGTGAACCAGTGAACCCTCGTACTCCTCTACACGTGGGCATCCACTGCCGCGTCTTCCCCGGCTCCACGTCGTCCCCTTCCTAGGCCTCACTGTCGTCCATCGCCCTGGTGCTCTCGGCGCGGTGTGGTCAGCGTGATCAAGGAACGTCTTCCATCAGACGTGGAATGTACGTGGAGAGGCTGACAGCTGGGTCCACGGCCGCAGCAAGGAAGTGCCTCCTTATTACGTGCAAAATAATTATTCCTCCACCTGACAGCGGGGACCCACCGGACGGGCCACCATATTTCGTGAAAAAAATGTTTCCCCCTGACTGCTGGGACCCACCAGCTACACCTTCGCATGCAAGGAAGTGTGTCCGGGCAAAAAAAAACGATTCGCCCCACTGACTGCTGGGAGCCACCAGCTACATCTTCGCACGCAAGGAAGTGCGTTCGGGCAAAAAAAACATTCGCCCCCCTGACTGCTGGGACCCACCAGCTACATCTTCACACGCAAGGAAGTGCGTCCAGGCAAAAAAATGATTCACCCCCCTTACTGCTGGGACCCACCAGCTACATCTTCGCACGCAAGGAAGTGCCTGACAATCGGGACCCACCTGGTCGAAGCGTACGTAGCATTGTCATTATGGTCGCGAACGTGTACGTACATATATACTGGTGGATGTAGAGGCGTGCGCGTGTCGTAGTAGAGGCGCGCACGTAGCATGTACACGTACGTACATCGGGGAAGGTGCAAGAAAGAAAATACGACCACGTACATACATACGGGCAGGGTCTCGAACGCCTACTCACGCATACGTACATGGCTGGGTCAGAACGGAGAAACAGCGTCCTCGTCGTGTTCATGGGGAGCCAACCGGCTGGGTCGGAACGGAATGCGTGGTCGTGTTCATCGGGGGGGCTTGGACGGAACAGGCGATGGAAACGAGGCCTGGCGTACCGCACAACGGAGGAAACATACCTCCTACGTTCGGAACGGGGTCCTGTTGATCGGGAGTGGTGTGGCATACCACAAAACGGAGGAAATGGACCTCCTACGGTCGAAACGGGGGTCCTGTTGATCGGGAGGGGTGTGGCGTACCGTAAAACGGATGAAACGGACTTGTGTTGGAGTGCTACGGTCGAAACGGGGGTCCTGTTCATCGGGAGGGGTGTGGCATACCGCAAAACAGACGAAATGGACTTGTGTTGGAGCGCTACGGTCGAAACGGGGGTCCTGTTCATCGGGAGGGGTGTGGCGTACCGCAAAATGGGACTCCACGGGATACTGTTCATCTCCACCGTCGACCTCCTCCAGCCTCCACGGGCTACTGTCGACCTCCTCCAGCCTCCACGGGCTCCTGTTCATCCAGCCTCCACCGCGCGCTACTCCACCGGCTACTGTTCAACCACCCCTCCACCGTCCACTGTTTATCCAGCCCTCCATCGTCTACTGTTCATCCAGCCCTCCACACCAAGGGGTCCTGTTCATCCGCAACGCCACCGCTCATTGTTCATCCAAACCCCCCCCCTCCCACAACACTCACTGTTCATCCAATCGATCGGCTTCAGTTAGCAGCAGTAGCAAAATAATCGCTCCATCGGGTTCAGTTAACAGCCATCGATCGATCGCTCGGGTTCAGTAACGCGTAGCCTGCAGTGCAATCGCTCGGGTTCACTTAGAGCCCAACGCCTCACTTGGGTTCAGTTAGAGCCAATGCCTCGTACACACATGCGTACGTGTACGAGAGAAATGTGCATCGCTCGGCCCTCGACCTCCCACCGTAACCGGCAACTCCCCGAAATTTTCCTCCCCCTCTCTTCTACCACGGTTTTTTCCGTCATGGACAGCCCAAAGAATGTCATGCAGCTGCGTCTCCGGCCCGCCCAGGACGAAAAGCCCATTTTCTGTCATGATTTTTTGTCATAGAAGTAGGAGCCCACCACATCTATGATGATACCAGGTTTTGTCACAATTATCGTCATAGAAGTGTCATATGTATGACAGAAAAAAAATTCATTTGGCCCAAAATGTCACGGATGTGTCTTTTTTTGTAGTGATGCTTCGGGAATCACAAACCTTAACACCAATATACTTACTAAACACAACCATCTACTAGAACCTCCCACATATTATCATCTCTATATCGCAAAACTATTGCAAGGAATCAAACATATCATATTCAGTGATCTACAAGTTTTATGTAGGATTTTATGACTAACCATGTGAATGACCAATTCCTGTCATCTCTCTAAATAGATATAAGTGAAGCAAGAGAGTTTAATTCTTTCTACAAAAGATATGCCCATGCTCTAACAAAAATAAGTGAAGCACAAAAGCATTCTACAAATGGCGGTTTTTTGTGCGAAGAGAAACAGGCAATCCAAACTTCAAATGATATAAATGAAGCACATGAAGCATTCTATAAAGCCATACTAAAAAAATATAAGTGAAGTGCAATGAGCATTCTATAAATCAACCAAGGACTATCTCATACCAGCATGGTGCATGAAAGAAAAGTGAAAACTAAATGCAAAAGACGCTCCAAGATTTGCACATATCACATGAATGAAAAGAATCCAAAAACATACTGATACTTGTTGAAGATAGAGGGGATGCCTTCCGGGGCATCCCCAAGCATAGACACTTGAGTATCCTTGAATATTTACTTGGGGTGACTAGGGCATCCCCAAGCTTGAGCTCTTGCCTCCCTTCCTTTTCCTCATATCGAGACCTCCTCGATCAAACACTTCATCCACACAAAACTTCTACAGAAATCTCGGTAAGATCCGTTAGTATAATAAAGCAAATCACTACTCTAAGTATTGTTGCAAACCAATTCATATTTTTTTTTGCATTGTAGCTACTATAATATAACTTCTCCATGTCTTAATCCACTGATAGGAATTGATAGTTTCATCAAAACAAGTAAACTATGCATCAAAAACAAAATCTGTGAAAAACAGAATAGTCTGTAGCAATATCAACATTCACCATACTTATTGTACCCCAAAATTTCTACCAAAATTAGGAAAAATAAAAAATTTGTATAGAAAGACAGTGCAAAATGAATAAGAACCATTTGACGTTCCAGTAAAAAAGGTAAAATCGCGCACTACAGCCAAAGTCTTTGTCCTACACCGCACAAACCAACAAGCATTGTAAACATCCTAAAGGCAAACCTTGGGACATTATTTTTATAATACAATGGAATTGTACAAGGGGATAATTATTTTTGATGAAAAGTTTCTGTAATTAAGATTCACAAAGTTTCCGTGAGCATGAACAAAGTTCAAGGAGCTCCCCCACTTCAACAATGCTTGTCTTTCTCACTTTCACTTTCCTTTTTGAAAAGTTTTGGGTTCCCCTCTTTATTTATTTTGTTTTTTTAACTATATAAAAGAACGCAACAGAAATAAATGACTCTCTAAAACTTCCGGGTTGTCTCCCTGGCAGATCTTTCTTTAAAGCCATTAAGCTAGGCATATAGTGCTCAAGTAATGGACCCACCCGGATCCCAAGGTATATCAAAGCCAATTCTAATTAACAATGATTTGTAATTTAGTAGTGAGCACAAAGTAACAAATATCATGCAACAACGATGTCTAACTCTCTTCCTATGCATCGGCATGTCACAAAAGAACAATTCATGCACACCAAGTAAAGGCCAATGCATAGTATAAGTGGTTTCTTGCAATTTTATCATATTGGAAACATAGAGAGGTGGAGATATAGTTCCTCTCTCATAATAATTGCAAGTAGGAGCAGAAAGCACATGCATATTATATCTATTAAAATCATCATGTGTAGTAGTAAAACACAACCCATCAATATAATCCTTAATAAGCACAAACTTCTCCGATATAGTGGAGTTTGGAGAATTCAAAAAGATAATAGGACTATCATGCGTGGGTGCAATAGCAACAATTTCATGTTTAACATAAGAAACTATAGCAAGTTCATCTCCATAAGCATCATTCATATTGGCATCTTGGCCACAAGCATAGCAAGCATCATCAAAAAGGGATATTTCAAGAGAATCAACGGGACCATAATAATCATCATAGCAATCATCCTTCAGTAAGCACGAAGGGGAATTAAACAATGTATGAGTTGAAGAGTTACTCTCATTAGAAGGTGGGCACGGGTAGCTAATCCTCTCTTCCTCCTTTTGATCTTCGCTCTCCTCATCATCTTTTTCATCTAATGAGCTCACAGTTTTATCTATTTCTTCTTCCATAGACTCATGCAAAATATTAGTCTCTTCTTGGACATCGAAGACTTTATCAATAAACGCATCAATATCGGCATAGTATTCATAATTCTCATAGCAATATTTAAGTATAGCAAAATTTTCAGGTCTGTAAACAACATCATCAAGATTTTCACACTCTTTAAACAAAGATTCAATTTCATAATCACCCATAAAAGCAACGAATTCTTATATTTGTTCCACATCATAGTAATCATATATACCATTAGCATAAGAAGCTAAGGTTTCATTATCATTAAATTTGCATGAAAAGGGAAGGTGTGGAGCCTTCATCCTAGAGCAACAAGTATAATCATATCTCAAGCATAGTTGCCTAACATACCAATACAACATATAAATTTGATCCCATAATAGTTTCCCTTTTTGTGTCAAGCGATAATCCCTAAAGTATTCACGTTGATCCAACATGTCTCCCATAACATAATTGAATGGGGTTTTCTCAGGATTATTAAAGTAGTACATAATATCTTTCACATAATGAGCATCGAGGGTTTTAGGAGGTTCCCCATCTCCATGAGTAGCAAGTACACCTAATTTTTTTGGTATTTCATGTTCCATATCCATAATTAAAGATAAAGAACAACTAAGAACAGCAAATAAAAATTACTTAGTGTTAAAGCAAACAAGCACACACGAGAATATTCACCCTACGCTATGACTCCCCGGCAACGGCGCCAGAAAAAGATCTTGATAACCCGCAAGTATAGGGGATCATTGTAGCCTCTTTCGATAAGTAAGAGTGTCGAACCCAACAAGGAGCTAAAGGTAGAACAAATATTCCTTCAAGTTCTGCCGACCACCGATACAACTCTACGCACGCTTGACGTTCGCTTTACCTAGAAAAAGTATGAAACTAGAAGTACTTTGTAGGTGTTGTTGGATAGAATTGCAAGATAATAAAGAGCACGTGAATAAAAAGTAGGGGCTGTTTAGATAAAGAAGCAATAAAGTAAATATAGCGAGTGTGGAAAAGTGGTGGTAGGAGTTGTGAAATTTTCCCTAAGCAATTGACTATTTTACTAGACCGATAGCAAGTTTTATGTGGGAGAGGCATAAGCTAACATACTTTCTATTCTTGGATCATATGCACTTATGATTGGAAATCTAGCAAGCATCCAAAACTACTAAAGATCATTAAGGTAAAACCCAACCATAGCATGAAAGCATCAAGTCCCCTTTATCCCATACACCACAACCCCCTTACTTGGGTTTATGCTTCTGTCACTCAAGCAACCCACTATAAGCGAATCATGAACGTATTGCAACACCATACAGCAGGAATCCCTCACGCTTGCGCGACACGGAGGGCACAATAGGACAGCAACATAACCACAAGCAAATTAAACAATCATAGCAGTTCATCAATCACCGGTAGGACAACGAAAATCTACTCAGACATCATAGGATGGCAACACATCATTAGATAATAATATGAAGCATAAAGCACCATGTTCAAGTAGAGGGTACAGCGGGTTGCGGGAAGTGGACTGCTGAATATAGAGGGGGGAAGGTGATGGAGATGTTGGTGAAGATGACGGAGGTGTTGGTGTAGATCACGGTGATGATGATGGCCCCCGGCGGCGTTCCGGCGCCACCGGAAGCAAGGGGGAGAGAGCCCCCCTTCTTCTTCTTCTTCTTCCTTGGCCTTCTCCCTATATGGGAGAAGGGTTTCCCCTCTGGTCCATGGTCTCCATGGCGTGCGAGGGCCGAGAGCTCCTTCGAGATTGGATCTATCTCTCTATCTCTTTGTCTCTCTCTATTTCTGCATTCCTGATTCTGCCCTTTCACCGTTATTTACATTCCCAGAGATCCGTAACTCCGATTGGGTTGTACTTTGGACACGATTTCTATCCGGATATTAGCTTTCTTTCAGCGAAAGAAGGGCACCAACCGCCTTATGGAGTGGCCACGAGGGTCAGGGGCGTGCCCACTAAGGGAGTCCTGGATTAGGGGGTCTTCGGACAGTCGGACTGTTGGACTATGAAGATACAAGATAGAAGACTTCGTCCCGTGTTCGGGTGGGACTCTCCTTTCCATGGAAGGCAAGCTTGGCGATTAGGATATGTAGATTCCCTTCTCTATAACCGACCTGATGTAACCCTAGCCCCCTCCGGTGTCTATATAAACTGGAGGGTTCCGTGGGACAAGGACAATCATAATCATAGGCTAGCTTCAAGGGTTAGCCTCTACGATCTCGTGGTAGATCAACTCTTGTAATACTCATATCATCAAGATCAATCAAGCAGGAAGTAGGGTATTACCTCCATAGAGAGTGCCCAAACCTGGGTAAACATCGTGTCCCCCGCCTCCTGTTACCATTAGCCTTACACGCATAGTTTGGGACCCCCTACCCGAGATCTGCCGGTTTTGACACCGACATTGGTGCTCTCATTGAGAGTTCAACGGTGACATAAAAAATAGGTTTGATAGCTTGCCTCATTATCAAGGACAACATCACCTCTGGGGGAGCCCTGGCCTCAGGCCAAAACCTCCAACTTGGTGCCTTCGTTATGACTGCCCGTTCGGCCGACAGGCCGACGATGACTTCTTGGGTCATCGAAAATCGCCTCCACGTCAGCTCAGAATACGTCAAGCAGATGGATCCGACGGAGTTATCGTCCTTGAACGAGCTCCTAGATTGCATCGCTGCTTTGGAAATCGCTATGGACTACGATCGGATTGGGCTTAAACCCGATCAGAGGGAGATTAACTCTCCGCCGATCACCCATCAGATAGCGGTGGTGGAGGAGCAACACAAAAACTCTTCGCCTATATGGAGGATGGACTATGTCCAGATTACCGAGCTCACTATGCCAGATACCTGCTTGCGGGAAGACATGTCCCGAACTCCGGACTTAGAATCGGACTGTGGGCCAGAAAAATTGGTTGACATCCCGGAACCCGAACTATTAAGCTTGGTAGCTCCTCAAGCTCTAGGTCCCAGATCGGGTCAGGATTCGTACTTAAATACGCCCACCCACCCAGATACAAGCAATATTTCCCACATCAGACAACAGTCCCAAGAGACAGTACATCACTTTTGGGCCAGATACCTCCTTGCAATGAACAAGGTTAAGGACTGTCGCGATGAAGACGCAATCTCATTATTTTGCAAAAATTGCACGGACAAGGGAATCCTTAACGGCATAAATAGCTGTCACGTATCACACTTCGCTGACTTGGCGGCCATAGTACAAAAGTACTGCATGATGGAAAGCGCTTGGAAAACTCAGGCAGCCTTTTGGGACCCATGGGCTCTCACTAAACCCCTTGTTCGAACAAAAAGGGTGCACCCTCGCAGGTCACCCGATCCAATCACGAAGAAACCGAAGCCCACTACAGGGCATGGAACCGTGTTGGAGGGATGGCTCGATAGGCCATGCAAAATACACACCACACCAGATACCGTACCAACGCACAGCCTTAGAGTATGTTGGATACTTCGGCAGGTGGCCAAGAGCGGCGAGGATCTCCTCATTAACAACACCGCAGAGCATCATCCCATGGAAAACAGCAATACTACAGTATTGACAGTCTTCGAGACTTTCGCCTCGAATAACAGGCGCAAAAGATCACTCCGCAGCCTCGCCGAAGTCTGCCACGTTGCAGCAATAAACCCCTGGAACAACACGGCTATAACTTTCAATGCCAGTGACAAACCTCAATTCAGAACAGTCCGGGCACTAGCTGCTTTGGTCCTTAGTCCAATTGTGGACGGCTTCCGGCTTACCAAGGTGCTCATGGATGGCGGCAGCGGACTAAACCTCATTTACGAGGAAACTCTCAACAAAATGGAAATAGACAGGAGCCGCATTGAGCAAAGCAACACGACCCTCCAAGGAATTATTCCCAGTCGGGAGGCACGATGTGCGGGAAAAATCACACTCGATGTGGTATTCGGCACGTCGGGGAATTATAGGTCCGAAGAGATAACATTTCAAGTGGTCCCTTTCAATAGTGGATACCACACCCTGTTAGGGCGGGACTCATTCACGAGCTTCCAAGCTATACCCCATTATGGGTACATGAAGCTCAAGATGCATGGGCCCAATGGAATCATCACTCTTGCCAGTGATCCGGACATAGCACTCCGCGTTGAAAATAAAATCGCCGCCCTAGCCCTCGAGCCCTCGCGGCTGAAGAATTAATTGCATTATGCTCCATAATGGATAGGGACAACGTGATACTCGATAACCGATCCAAGTCCACCTCCTTCAAACCAGCGGACGAAATAGTCAAATTCCAAGTCCACCCAACGGACTCCACAAAAACAGCATCCATCGGGGCACAGCTGAACCCCGCAATCGACGCCACACTGCAGGCGTTTTTACGCGAGAATTGGGATATCTTCGCCTCGCACCCTTCAGATATGCCAGGAATCCCACGCAGGCTGGCCGAGCACAGCCTCAACATATTGAAGTGATATAAGCCGGTCAAGCAGACACTACGGCGCTTTTCCGAACCCAAACGACAAGATATGGGAGAGGAGCTAGCCAAGTTACTCGAAGCCAGATTCATCAGAGAAATAAAACACCTGGATTGGCTAGCAAACCTGGTGATGGTACCAAAGAAGGATAAATCCTGGCGCCTATGTGTCGATTTCAAGGACCTCAACAAGGCTTGCCCTAAGGATCCCTTCCCTCTCCCCCGCATTGATCAGATTATCGATGCTACCGCAGGATACGACTCATTGTGTTTCCTCGGTGCATACTCCGGATACCATCAAATCAAGATGACGGAGTCCGATAAGGCCGCAACAATGTTTATCACCCCATGCGGCCCCTTTTGCTTCAACACTATGCCTATCGGGCTCAAAAACGCCAGTGCTACCTACCAACGCATGATTCAAACATGCCTGGAGAAACAAATAGGCAAAACAGTTGAAGCATATGTGAACGACATGGTTATCAAGACCAGACACGTCGAGTCTTTAATAGATGATCTGAGGCTCTCATTCGACAACCTCCAAACATATGACATCAAGCTCAATCCGGAAAAATGTGTTTTTGGCGTTCCCGCCGGAAAGCTGTTGGGCTTCATCGTTTCCAATAGAGGAATTGAAGCAACCCCGGCTAAAATCCGAGCTTTGTCACAGTTGGCTACCCCAATAGATCTCAAACAAATTCAGAAATTAACTGGATGCATGGCAGCCTTAAGCCGCTTTATCTCTAGATTGGGAGAAAATGCATTACCACTTTATCGCCTTCTTTAAAGAACCGAACACTTCGAGTGGATGGACACATCAACGGCCGGATTGGAAGAAATAAAGGCTCTTCTGGCAAGAAACCCAATCCTGGCCGCACAAAACGTTGGCGAACCCATGTTGTTATACATAGCTACAACACACCAAGTTGTGAGCGTAGTGCTCGTCGTCGAACGAGAGGAGGACGGACACAAGTTCCCGCTTCAAAACCGGTATACTACGTATCCACTGTCCTCAAACCATGCAAATCTCGGTATCCCCATTATCAAAAAATAGCATACGCGGTCTTCAAGGCATCCCGGAAACTACGACACTACTTTCAAGAGTGCTCAATCACGGTGGCCTCCGAAGTACCACTCAATGACATAATAAACAACAGTGATGCAACGGGCCGGATTGCTAAGTGGGCCATCGAGCTCCTCCCGTTCGACATTACATATAAACCACGGCGAGCCATTAAATCGCAAGTACTGGCTGACTTCATCGCCGAATGGACAGAGGCCGAACTCCCTAAAGAGTGCGGTGCATACTCCAATTGGATCATGCGCTTCGACGGCTCTAAAATGCTGGCAGGTCTGGGACCAGGCTTTGTCCTAACATCCCGCACTGGAGATACGGTCCGATATGTACTCCAAATATTATAAACAGAGTCCAACAATGCAGCCGAATACGAGGCTCTGTTGCATGGTCTTCGGATGGCTGTCTCCATGGGCATCCAGCACCTGGAGGTGCGTGGGGATTCAAACCTTGCAATATCTCAAACAAATGGAGACTTTGATGCCAAGGATCCGAAAATGGCGGCTTATCTTAACGCCGTCCTTCAAATGTCAGCTCATTCGAGAGGCTTGAAATTCATCCTGTGGTTCGAGAAAATAATCAAGCGGCGGATATCTGTAGGATCGAAAGTATGTCTAGAGGGGGTGATTAGACTACTTGACCTAATAAAAAACTTGCCTTTTCCCAATTTTAATTCTTGGCAGATTTTAGCAATTTAGCACAAGTCAAGCAATCAACCTACACATGCAATTCTAGAGTATAGCAGCGGAATGTAAGACAATTGCATATGAAGGTAAAGGGGAGGAGTTTGAGGAGGCAAACGCAATTGGAGACATGGAGATTTTTGAGTCATGGTTCCGATAGGTGGTGCTATCGTACATCCACGTTAATGGAGACTTCAACCCACGAAGGGTAACGGCTGCGCGAGTCCACGGAGGGCTCCACCCACGAAGGGTTCACGACGAAGCAACCTTGTCTATCCCACCCTGGCCGTCGCTCATGAAGGACTTGACGTAACAACTGGTGTGTTGATGATGAACTCCTTGCTCTTGTTCTTGAAATGATAGTCTCCCCAACACTCAACTCTCTCTCACAGGATTAGGATTTGGTGGAAAGAAGATTTAAGCGGAAAGCAACTTGGGGAAGGCTAGAGATCAAGATTCATATGGTAGGATTGGGATATCTTGACCTCAACACAAGTGTAGGTGGTTCTCTCTCAGAAAATGTAAGTTGGAAGTGTAGGCATGTTCTGATGGCTCTCTCCACGAATGAAGAGGGGGTGGAGGGGTATATATAGCCTCCACATAAAATCTAACCGTTACACACAACTTACCAATCTCGATGGGACCGAATCCTGAAACTCGGTCAGACCGATTTTGCAAATAATGTGACCGTTAGGCATTTCGGTGGGACCGACATGTCAACTCAGTGGGACCGATATGGTTAGGGTTAGGGCATAACGTAATCTTGGTGAGTCCGATTACACAAACTCGGTGGGACCGATTTTGGTAATAAGCTAACCAGAGAGTTGGTCAGGCAAACTCGGTGGGACCGATTCGCTCATCTCGGTGAGACTGAAATGTTACGAAAGGCAAACAGAGAGTTTACATTGCAACCTCGGTGGGACCGATCACCCATCTCGGTTGGACCGAAACCTTACGAAGGGAAAAAGAGAGATTACAATCCCATCTCGGTGAGACCGAGATCCCTATCGGTGAGACCAATTTGACTAGGGTTTGTGGCAGTGGCTATGACATCTGAACTCGGTGGCACCGAATAGAAAGAATTGGTGGGGCCGAGTTTGACTTTTGGTTTAGGTCATTTTTGGATGTGAGAAAGTAGTTGAGGGCTTTGGAGCATATCAATAAGCACTTTGAGCAAGAACATCATTAAGGAACACCTCATCCATCCTTGATAGTATTGGCTTTTCCTATAGACTCAATGTGATCTTGGATCTCTATAATAGAAATATAGAGTCTTGTGCTTTGAGCTTGAGCCAATCCTTTTGTCCTTAGTATTTTGAGGGGTCCACTTTTCTCATCCATGCCATGCCAATCATTGAGCTTTCCTGAAATATTTATCTTGAAATAGTATTAGCTCAATGAGCTATATGTTGTTAGGAATTACCAAAACCACCCAGGGATAGTTGCACTTTGAATCTCCCCCTTTTTGATAATTGAACATATAGATCAAAGCTTCGACAAATGATAATAAGATTGAAAGACATCGTCGCTTTGAGAAGTATGTGAAAAGCAAGAGCTCCCCCAATATTTGTGCATTATTTAAGATTTGCTTTGGACTGCAAATGCACAATGAGTTAGGATCATGGGTTACTGTTCCATGTCACATACATCTTGGTGGAGCGCTCAAAATGGTAAAGATTAAACTCATGCACTCATCACCAAGCAACGTGAATGATCATATGAGAATATAAGAGATAATATCATCCAACAAGCATTAATGTAGCATAGCATATGATCAAACACATGATCATCCAAGTATCTCACAAAAGACATAATGTATCAAGCAAACAAGAAGTTCAACCACCAAAAACAAGAGAGAACAAAAGAAACACTCTCTCGAAGCCTATGATCTATAAATTTTCTCCCCCTTTGGCAACAAGTTACCAAAAAGTTCATAAAAAATGCATAGTGCTAATTGACTCTCAGGCTTGGTCTTGATGAGGTGGTGTAGAGATGACTCCAAGGACGAAAGCATCAGTTGATGTAGATGGAGCTGGTGGAGTGGCTGCTGGAGCTGGTGGCACTGAAGCTGTAGCTGGTGGAGAAGATGTAGCTCTGGTGTCTGTAATAGGCACTGCAGCAGATCTCTGTCCTCTGGGCACTCTAGAAAATGCATATGTCGTAGACTTGCCCTTCTTCTCCTCCACTTCCTCCTGAAGTTGCTCAACAACTGATTGGATCTCAGTGACCTTCACGTCAAGATCATAGAACTTTTGCTCTATGAATCTCTCCAAGCTCTCCTGGTTTTGAGTCGGGGTGGCCAAGCCCTTCTCAATCATCAAGGTGGAGGCAATCAAGTAGCCAAGATGATCTTGCTTGCTCTTCATGAAATACTGAGATGCCTCTTCAGCAGTTGGCATCTTAGCAGCTTTCTCTGCCCTTGCTTTCTCCTTCTTCTCTTGTGCCTGCACAGATGATGGTTCATTTTCATCCATCACAATGGTATTGTCCTCAAAATCAGGGTAGATGGGCAAGTGCTCTTTGTCGAAAAGATATGTGACTATGCCCATCTTGGAGTTTATGAGCTCCTGAGTTTGTGGGGCATATCCACATGATCTCTTCTGATCAGCAACAGTCCTTTTGATTGTTTCCACAATCATACTCATGACTTTGCATTTCTGAGGCACATCAAATATATGTAGCAAGTTGATTGCATGGCCTCTGATCATCTTGTGATCTCCTGACTTGGGCAACAGAGTGTGCCTTAAGATCCAGTTGATAGTTGGCAATCCTGACAACAGATAATGTACAGATCCAAACTTATGTGTCTCAAGAGCAGCATCTGGGATCTCTCTGTACATACTAGCCATGGAGTTATGGTCTTGCTTCTTCTTGGCATAGACATCCAAGTCATCCTCATTCTCTTTTGGAGCATTTATTAATTTGGACCATTCCTCAACAGTAGATTGGTACCTAGTACCCTCAGACATCCAGACAATCTTCCCATCTGGGTAGAAATGAGCTGTGGAGTAAAACTGCATTATGAGCTCATCGTTCCACTTGGTGAGCTTCTGGCCAACAAAGTCATCTACTCCACAAGCATTGAAACTATCATACACTCCTGGATAATGCTATTCATTCTTCCTGATGTACTCCCAGTCTACCCATCTCATGTCACATACTTTGGGCTTCTTGTCAAGCAAGACTGTCTCATAGAAGTCATGTTGTTCCTTAGTGTGGAACATGTAGTCCACAACAGTTCTTCTTCTGACAACATAGGGATCAGTCTGTCTCCATAGTCTTAGACCTGCATCCTTCCTGAGCTTCATGTCCTCTGCTACTGGATGAGCATCATTATGATCAGGTATCTTGGGCTTCAACTTTCTTAAGACAAGAGAATCTTCATCTTCTTCTTCATTTGCAGCCTCAGGCACTGGGGCCTTGTTCTTTTCTTCAGCTGGAATGCTCCTAGTGTTCCTCTTGGGTGCAGCCTTGGGCTTTGGAGCAGCAGCTTTGGGAGCATCTTTGGGCTTAGATGGAGCAGCCCCTGATCTGATTGCATATCCCATCAACTTCTGAGCTTTAGGTGCTGGAGCAGCAACCACTTCCTCTTCTTCCATCATAGAGGGATTTCTAACAACTCTGGCCATTGTCTTCTTGACTCTTTCTTTCCTTTTCTTTCCTTCTGGAGCAGCCTCTTTGGGTTCAGATTCCAAAGGTATTTGAGTTGAGGCTCTGGCTTTAGACATGGGAATCCTTCTTGCAGGTGCTTTGGTCTTCATACCAGGCTTAATGGCAGCAGCTGTGCCAAATTCCTTCTTCAGCACCTTCTTCTTTGATGTGGCCTCATCATCAACTGCCACGTAGTCCTCATCCTCAGATTCTGAGGTTCTATTCTTCCTTGTCCTAGTATCTGCCTTGGGCAAGTTACTAGGTGTGCTCCTGCTACCCTCATCTGAGGTACTGGAGGGCCTAGTGCCCTCACTCATCTGAACTTGCTCCTCAGACATGTTCTGACTGTCACTCTGATCTGACATAATGCAAACTCTGACAGCAGACCCTGTAAATAGATGTAGATGAGGTAGAGTAGTTGAGCATCAGAAAGCACATAGGTTTTTGCAAAACATTGAGTCAAAACTTAGTTTTAGTTTTCCACAGAAAGCATTTCGGAGCTACCGATTTGTAAACTCGATGATATCGAAGCAGCTTTTGGAACCTAAACTAGTGAACTCAGTGAGACTGAGTCACAGTTTGGTGGCGCCGAGACTGCTAGGGTTTCACAGAAAATCGATCTTGGTCGCACCGATTTGCAATTCTCGGTCAGACCGAGAATCACATGTGCAATGGCCTAAGCCAAATCGGTGAGACCGATTTCTACAACTCGGTCGGTCCGAGATGAATTCGGCGGAAACCTAACCCTAAATTTTCAATCCAAGTCCAAACTACGAAGTATTTTCGCTGGATAGGTAGATTTCAATCGTGGCAAGATTCATGGCAATGCAATGTGCTAGGAATCGGAGTGAGAATAGCACAAAGATCAAGTCCATACCCTAATGTGGCAGTGGACTTGCTACGGCGACAACGGCAGAGACGAATCCTGTTGACGGCGGCGGAGACCAGTGGTGGGAGGTCGCTGGCGGCGAGGAGGACGATCCGGAGACCCGATGAGGTAGAGCAGGTTGTGCGCAGGCAAAGAGTTCGGAAGAATTTCCAAAAATTTGACCCATGAGTATATATAGCCCGACCCTATCAGTGTGACCGAGTGGAACAACTCGGTGGCACCGAGATGCAAAACTGCAAGCAGTTACTGCAACTCGGTGTGACCGAAAAGTTCAAGTCGGTTGCACCGAGATTGAAAACCTAGATCAACTTAGTGATCTCGGTATGACCGAAATGGATGAATCGGTCAAACCGAAACGCACAAAGAGGTTTTGGAAGTTTAAGTCTATGACGAATCGGGGACTCTGAGTGCTCCTCACACAGAGTGGTTCGAATCTGACTTGATCAAACTTTGTGATATAGCATGAATAGAGTTTGAGACAAGAAGAGCATAGATAGCTAGAGAAGGTTCTTAGGCATTCTTGTCCATCCACTTGTCAAAAGAAAAGAAGCCAAACAAGCAAAACAACAAGTGGATGTCCTTGAATGAGTAAAATATGCAAACGGCATGCTCACACAATAAAATGGCAAATGAAATATGTTACAAAGCATGCACAACCAATTATAGCATCTATCAAGCAATTGGTGATGACTAGGTCATCTATATATGAGTATATTGACTTAGGAGTCAAATGAGAACATTTGATCATAGGTCATACTCATCATTTAAGCACAAGTGGGGTTACCACTTTTACATAATGCATTGTTGTGTTCACACCATTGGAGTTGCTTTAGATCAATTCTTAGAGTAAATCTCCCCCTAGATGTGAGATCCCCCCTAAGAGGGATGAACTAACCTTGGGTTTTGTTGATGAAGACTTCATGTAGGTGTTGAAGAAGTGGATGCTCTATGTTGATGTAGATCATTTGGAGCAATCCTTGGGAGTGAGTTGCACTTTCAATACCTACATGGGTTAGTCCCACAAGGAACAAACAAGGATATCCATAGACATAGAGTGATGCACACACAAGGTGATGTCTATGAAATCTTTAGGTTACCTTGTCCCTTGTCTTACCAACAAGAGGGTTTGTGACTCCATAAACTAGTGCAAGATGTGGAAGTTGGTTGCACTTGTCCTTGCCAAAATGATAAGAGTGAAGTGTGTTGGCGGAGTCACCCTCAAGAACTCTGTAGTTCGTCTTATTCGGGATCCACACCATCTTGATGGGAATCCTTGGGGTTGTAGTCGTACTTGATGAAATAGAGCTTGATGTAGTCTTGGGAACCCACTTGACCAAGGCTTTAGGAGCTTCTTCAAATGCATCAATCTCCTCTTGAAGCTTTTCCTTGCCTTTCAACTTGTGGTCTCGTGGTGGAAGATCATCTTGAGCTTGTATCCCTTTGAAAGAAGTAGGATCATACTTCTCTTGTTGAGGAACAAACTTCGTCTTGGGGTATTGATCTTCTTCCCACTCAACTCCATTGGCATTGAACTTTCGTTCAAAACCAACACCTTGGTTCTTCCGGTGCCTTCCTGGCTTGCGTACAATTTCCTCAAATTGCTTACTCCCGGCAAGGCTTTTGTAAACACCTTTCTCTATAATTCCCTTCAATAAGCCATTTTCTCGCTCAAGTGTAACTTGGCTAAGAGAATTGTTAGTGGAATCAAGAGAACTACTAGAAGCAACAACATTTGATTTAGCATGATAATTGTTGTTACTACTAGAGGAAGAATCTTTCTTGTTCTTGTTACTAGACTTGACTTGAGGCATGTAAGTAGATAAGAGTAAACGCTTGGCAATGTAAGAAGAACTTTTCTTGCGAAGGTCATCACTGATATCCTTTAAAAACTCATGTTCTTGCTCAAGGTTGAGCTTTTCAAAGCGTAACTTCTCATGAGTCCTTAAAAGTTCTCGATGATCTCCTAAGATAGTTTCATGAGCTAACTTAAGAGTGTTTAGTTCTTTAGTTAGGAGCTCAATCTTCTCCTGATCATCGTCATTCATTTTATCTTGATTAGCATGATTATTTGATGTTTCATCATAGTATTCATCACTAGAGTTGTCAACAAGTAAATCATCATCACCTAGCAAGTCATCTTCATCACTATTGAAATCAACATACTCAGGGTGTAATACCTTTGGGCCTTTAGCCATGAAGCATCTTCCAAGTCCTTCATTTGGTGAGTCAAATATGTCGTAGGAGTTGGTTGACACAAGTGCTAGACCGGCAACACCTTCATCTTGAGTATGTTCTGAGTCGGAGTGATAGCTTCTCTCGGAGTGATGGTCGGAGTCGGAACCAGATTCCCATTCACCAACGTGAGCTTGATGTCTTTGCTTTGTGTAGCTCTTTGATGATTTATCCTTCCTTTATAAATCCTTGCTTCTCCGGGATGTTCTTCGTTCATAACGATCATCTCTACTCCTTCTCTCTCTTGGTGGTGATTCTTCTCTTCTAGTTCTTCTCTTTGGAGATTCTTCTCTTCTTTTGTAGGGAGCCGTACACTCATTGGAATAGTGTCCGGGTCTTCCACAATTGTAGCAATTACGCTCTCGACTAGAAGATCTTTTGTCATTGTAGGACCTTGACTTGGAACTTCTTTCCTTGCTTCTATTCTTGTAGAACTTGTTGAAGTTCTTCACCATTAAGGTGAATTCTTCATTGAAGGTTTGTTTCTCACTTGATGAAGTGGGAGCTTCACATGAGGCTTTGTAAGCACCACTTGACTTGTTGTGAAGCTCTTCCTTATCCTTGAGTGACATCTCATGAGCAACAATTCTTCAAATGACCTCTGTTGGCTTGAGATTCTTGTAAGTGGGCATCATTTGGATCAATCTGCACACGGTATCATATTTTCCATCCAAAGCTCTTAGGATCGTCTTGATGATGAATTTGTCGGTCATCTCTTCACTTCCTAAGCCGGCAATCTCATTTGTGATGAGAGCAAGCCTAGAGTACATTTCAGCGATGCCTTCACCATCCTTCATCTTGAACTTGTCAAGTTGACTTTGAAGCACATCCAATTTGGATTCCTTGATGGACTCGGTACCTTCGTGCATGTCAATCAAAGTGTCCCAAATTTCCTTTGCATTCTCAAGACGGCTGATTTTGTTGAATTCTTCGGGGCACAATCCGTTGAAGAGGATATCGCAAGCTTGAGTATTGTATTGCATCATCTTCAACTCTTTCATGCTAGCTTCACGGTTCGGTTCTCTCTCATCAAAGAATTCACCTTGCAAGCCAATACACACAATAGCCCATACGGCGGGGTTATGTCCAAGAATATGCATTTTCATCTTATGCTTCCAACTAGCAAAATTAGTACCATCAACGTAAGGACCTCTACGGTGGTAATTTCCCTTGCTAGACGCCATACTCTCCTAGGTCGTGAAACCAAGGCTATGACTACCAAAAGCTATGGAAATCAAAGCAAATGGAGACCAAAGATCTGATACCACTTGTAGGATCGAAAGTATGTCTAGAGGGAGGGTGATTAGACTACTTGACCAAATAAAAAACTTGCCTTTCCCAATTTTAATTCTTGGCAGATTTTAGCAACTTAGCACAGGTCAAGCAATCAACCTACACATGCAATTCTAGAGTATAGCAGCGGAATGTAAGACAATTGCATATGAAGGTAAAGGGGAGGAGTTTGATGAGGCAAATGCAATTGGAGACACGGAGATTTTTGAGCCGTGGTTCCGATAGGTGGTGCTATCATACATCCACGTTGATGGAGACTTCAACCCACGAAGGGTAACGGCTGCGCGAGTCCACGGAGGGCTCCACCCACGAAGGGTCCACGAAGAAGCAACCTTGTCTATCCCACCATGGCCTTCGCCCACTAAGGACTTGCCTCACTAGGGGTAGATCTTCACGAAGTAGGCGATCTCCTTGCCCGTACAAACTCCTTGGTTCAACTCCACAATCTTGTCGGGGGCTCCCAAGTGACACCTAGCCAATCTAGGAGACACCACTCTCCAAGAAGTAACAAATGGTGTGTTGATGATGAACTCCTTGCTCTTGTGCTTCAAATGATAGTCTCCCCAACACTCAACTCTCTCTCACAGGATTTGGATTTGGTGGAAAGAAGATTTGAGTGGAAAGCAACTTGAGGAAGGCTAGAGATCAAGATTCATATGGTAGGATTGGAATATCTTGACCTCAACACAAGTGTAGGTGGTTCTCTCTCAGAAAATGTAACTTGGAAGTGTAGGCATATTCTGATGGCTCTCTCCACGAATGAGGAGGTGGTGGAGGGGTATATATAGCCTCCACACAAAATCTAACCGTTACACACAACTTACCAATCTCGGTGGGATCGAATCCTGAAACTCAGTCAGACCGATTTAGCAAATAATATGACCGTTAGGCATTTTGGTGGGACCGACATGTCAACTCGGTGGGACCGATATGGTTAGGGTTAGGGCACAACATAATCTCGGTGAGTCCGATTACACAAACTCGGTGGGACCGATTTTTGTAATAAGCTAACCAGAGAGTTGGTCAGGCAAACTCGGTGGGACCGATTCGCTCATCTCGGTTGGACCAAAACGTTATGAAGGGAAACATAGAGATTACAATCCCATCTCGGTGAGACCGAGATCCCTATCGGTGAGACCAATTTGACTAGGGTTTGTGGTAGTGGCTATGACATCTGAACTCGGTGGCGTCGGATAGAAAGAATCGGTGGGGCCGAGTTTGACTTTTGGTTTAGGTCATTTGTGGATGTGAGAAAGTAGTTGAGGGCTTTGGAGCATATCACTAAGCACTATGAGCAAAAACCTCATTAAGCAACACCTCATCCCTCCTTGATAGTATTGGCTTTCCCTATAGACTCAATGTGATCTTGGATCACTAGAATAGAAAATGTAGAGTCTTGTGCTCTGAGCTTGAGCCAATCCTTTTGTCCTTAGTATTTTGAGGGGTCCATTTTTCTCATCCATGCCATGCCAATCATTGAGCTTTCCTGAAATATTTATCTTGAAATAGTATTAGCTCAATGAGCTATATGTTGTTAGGAATTACCAAAACCACCCAGGGATAGTTGCACTTTCAATATCCTTGCCCGCATTGGCGCTAAGCGTGACCCCATCCCACCCAACATCTTTCTGGAAAGGCTTTTCAAGCCATTAATGGTGTGGCAAGGGGAGACCGGCAATACTAATCCGGATCCGACCACTACCCCAGATTCCGAACACACTGACATAATCGGGGGCTCTGCCACCGAAATAACACCTTCGGCCCATCTCATCATGGTTGTCATCGCCCCATGGACCGAACCCTTCTTAGCCTACCTTAATAGGAAAGAACTCCCCGAGGATCAAAATGAGGTGCTACGTCTTGAGCTTGCGTTGGTTTTCCTTGAAGAGGAAAGGGCGATGCAGCAATAGTAGTGTAAGTATTTCCCTCAGTTTTTGAGAACCAAGGTATCAATCCAGTAGGAGGCTCCTCAAAAGTCCCACACACCTACACAAACAAACAAGAACTCGCAACCAATGCAATAAAGGGGTTGTCAATCCCTTCACGACCACTTGCGAAAGGGAGATCGATAGAGATAATATGATAAGATAAATATATTTTTGGTATTTTATGATATAGATTGGAAAAGTAAAGATGCAAATAAAAGTAGATTGAAAGCTTATATGATAAAAGATAGACCCGAGGGCCATAGGTTTCACTAGTGGCTTCCCTCAAGATAGCATAATTATTATGGTGGGTGAACAAATTATTGTCGACCAATTGATAGAAAAGCGCATAGTTATGAGATTATCTAGGCATGATCATGTATATAGGCATCACGTCCGTGGCAAGTAGACCGACTCCTTCCTGCATCTACTACTATTACTCCACACATCGACTGCTATCTAGCATGCATCTAGAGTATTAAGTTCATGAAGAACAGAGTAACGCTTTAGAAAGATGACATGATGTAGAGGGATAAACTCATGCAATATGATATAAACCCCATCTTTTTATCCTCGATGGCAACAATACAATACGTGCCTTGCTGCCCCTGCTCTCACTGGGAAAGGACACCGCAAGATTGAACCCAAAGCTAAGCACTTCTCCCATTGCAAGAAAGATCAATCTAGTAGGCCAAACCAAACTGATAATTCTAAGAGACTTGCAAACATAACTTAATCACACATAAAAGAATTCAGAGGAGATTCAAATATTTCTCATAGATAAACTTGATCATAAACCCACAATTCATCGGATCTCGACAAACACACCGCAAAACGAGTTACATCTAATAGATCTCCAAGAAGAGGAAGGAGAACTTTGTATTGAGAATCAAAGAGAGAGAAGAAGCCATCTAGCTAATAACTATGGACCCGAAGGTCTGTGGTAAACTACTCACAACTCACCGGAGAGGCCTTGGAGATGATGTAGAGGCCCTCCGTGATCGATTCCCCCTCTGGCGGAGCACCGGCAAAGGCTCCAAGATGGGATCTCGCGGATACAGAATGTTACGGTGGTGGAAATAGTTTTCTGTGGTCGCCTCTGATGTTTTCGAAGTACATGGGTATATTAGGAGGAAGAAGTAGGTCAGTGGACGCTCGAGGGGCCCATGAGGGTGGGGGGCGCGCCCACCTATAGGGGCGCGCCGGTCACCCTCGTGGCCGCCTCGCTTATTTCTTGACTTCCACTCCAAGTCCTCTGAATCACGTTTGTTCTAAAAAGATCACTCCCAAAGGTTTCATTCTGTTTGGCCTCCGTTTGATATTCCTTTTCTTCGAAACACTGAAATAGGCAAAAAAAATAGCAATTCGGGTTGGGCCTCCAGTTAGTAGGTTAGTCCCAAAAATGATATAAAAGTGTAAAGTAAAGCCCATAAACATCCAAAACAGGTAATATAATAACATGGAACAATCAAAAAATATAGATATGTTAGAGACGTATCATGAGGCACGCTGCATTGTGCGGCGCTCTAAATCTTACAAGGTCCACGAGGGAGAGCTTTATAAGAAAAGCGCTACCGGAGTACTTCAAAGATGTATCTCTGAAGAGGAAGGACGGCAGCTCTTGGCTGAAATTCATGCTGGACTCGGTGGCCACCACGCCGCAGCTCGGGCCCTTGTAAGCAAGGCCTTCCGTACAGGTTTCTTCTGGCTGACGGCTCGAGCAAACGCATAGGACCTCGTCCAACATTGCGTCAGTTGCCAGCTCTTCGCCAACCAAAGCCATATTCCGCCTACCGCTCTCCAAACAATCCCCATAACTTCGCCTTTTGTGGTCTGGGGGCTTGATATGGTCGGACCCCTTAAAGGAGGAAGCCATAAGAAAAAAATACCTATTGGTCATGGTAGATAAATTCACCAAATGGATAGAGGCCAAACCAGTTAAAACGACCGAATTCGGACTAGTGATAGACTTCATATTGGGTGTTGTGCACCGTTATGGTGTCCCCCACAGCATCATCATCGATAATGGCTCCAATTTCATAGCCAATGAGGTGAAAACTTGGTGCGGCAAAATGGGCATTAAGCTCGATTACGCCTCCGTCTATCACCCTCAAACAAACAGTCAAGTCGAACGAGCGAACGGTCTTATTATGAGCGGCATCAAACCCAGGCTAGTGCGATCCCTAAAAGAATCAGACATGCACTGGGTCGAGGAGCTTGACTCCGTGCTCTGGGGGTTGCAGACCACGCTGAATCGCACTACCGGATATACACCATTCTTCATGGTGTACGGCACAGAGGTTGTATTGCCCTGCGATATTATTCATGACTCACCTAGGGTGCGCATGTATGAAGAGAGAGAAGCCGAGCTTGATCGGTAGGACAATTTAGATGCCCTGGAGGAGGAGCGCAACGTTGCAAAAGCCCGTTCCGCATTTTATCAACAACAGGCTCGTAGGTATCAAAGCAGAGAAGTACGGGCCAAAACTTCTAATATTGGCGAACTCGTTCTACGCCTACGGGAGAAGAAAAAGGACAAGCTCAAGCCCAAGTGGGACGGTCCCTTCATTATTGACAAAGTTCTCATCGGAGGAGCGTACCGCCTGCATGATGCATCAGATAATCGACTCGAGCCGAACCCATGGAACACGGCTAGACTCCGAAGATTCTACGCCTAACGCCAAACTCTTTGTTCATCTCCTTCCCTTTGTTCTTTTCTATTTATTTTTAGCTCTCTTTTTCTCTTTCTTCCGTAGCTCTAAAGCTTTAGTGTGGCTGGACCACACACTCGCGACGCACTAATCCAAGTACCTGCGATCATTATACCCGGGGGCTTCTTATACATAAGCTTATTGCAATCACTTTTCGAGCATAACACTCGTCGCATATGTGTCCTTTTTTCCATATGTGCCTTTTCTCTGCCATTATATGCATCGATATGACTTAAGTTTTGGCCAAGCTGGGTTGCCTGGCTCCTGTGCTTATGCACTACGTTCCAGTTAGTTCAGCTAGGGCATAAAGGGAGCACCTCTGCGATTGTTACTGTCGGTACTCCGGATGTGTACCTCTGACTGGGTGAAGCCGAAAGCTAGCGGTCTTAAGGGAATATTCGGTCGGTGGACTAAAGACATGTCTTATTTATAACACTATGAGCCCCCAGTTGTCAAATATACTGTGATTTTTTAATCACAGATTGGACATGCACGTTAGTGCATGCACACCCAGTGAAGGGAACCCTTAACGGAACTATTCTCTCTGGAAGATGTTTCTTACTATCGATGTAATATAGCATAGCTAGTTGGGTACTTGTCTGTTCAAGCAATTATGACCACTACGCCTGGTTTCCACGCGTACCCCAGTTTTACATTACTTAGCAGGTATTCGGAAACACTCTGGACTGCAGGGTCCGGACGCCGAAGCGAAAAGGTCCTCCATGACAAATGATTTACAATCCGGCTAGGGACAAACTTGTTCTTTGAAGTACATAGTCATTTTTACTTAAAAACTTCCTCTTCTATGCCATCCAACAGATTGTCTAGCTTACAATCCTGTTAGGAATACTTGGTCGCTAATTCTACCTGGACGTATACCAGACTAACTGGAATTTCTTTCCCATTTGACCCTACAGGTCCGACCCGGGCCATATGATTCGGATCGAGCTTGGTATACTGTGTTTTCACCATGGCCCAAGCCTCCCTCGCACCTTCTCGACAGGCTGATATCTTCCATAGTCGGAACTGTCGTCGCGCTCCCTTGAATAGTTGTACAAGCTCCACCATAATTCCTGGTAGGGAGGAGGATGGCCACAAGGCCTTGGCCACACTCCGCATCGCCTGCTGAACTTGCTCGTGCAGTTGCGAAAGCTCTTGTAGTAGATCACCTGAGGATCCAGGCATCTCCTCTTCGGGACGGCCAGTTAGTATACCTACAGACATAAATTTGTTAGTCTGTTTCTTCGCCGAACTACATAAAGGTTCGTTCGAGCACATACTAAAAATGCCACGTTGAAGCCTTTTATTTTCCTTCACGGAGTCAGCCAGCTGGGCCCGAACGTCTTTCAATTCTACACGCAGCCGGGTATTGGCATCCTGGAGGTCAATTTTCTCCTGCCTGACCTGTGTAAGTATACGCTCGCCAGCGTCTAGCTATCGTTGAGCTCTTTGTTCATCCTCTTGTAGGATCTCCGGATTCACTCTGGGATTATCTGCGGAATCTGTTATCAGATCTGCAACGCGTCAACACCACTGGTACACGTGATTACATTTTTTCTCGATAGAGAGAAACATTACCAGTTGAGGCCTTCTTGGATTCTTCCAGTTTGGCGGTGGCGGCCCTTAGCTGGGTTTGACACTTCTCCAGCTCTTGAGATAACAGGTTATTCTTCTCCATGAGAACCTATTCATACAATGATCCTTAAACCAGTTGTACCAACTGTTTCAAGTCTCAGGGGCTACTGATATATATAATTATCAGATTTTACTTACCCGTATATCTTTTAAATACTGGTCTGTGGCTCTAGTAAGCCCGTCTCGAGCAGCTCGAATGTATGCATCACCCGATTTGAAGGAATTGAAAGCCTCTTCGGAAAAACCAGGGTCGCGGAGTGTGGCCCGCCGACGCTGATGATTCATGGCGCTCTCCACTTAGGAATTTGTGATGGATATTCTATCTGAATCCTCTATATGAGGACCCTCCGGTGTCGCCTCCGTGTTAGCCTCCACCCTAGATACCGGTTTCGGAATCCGGCTGGTAGAGGCATGACGGGCAGGATCCCCGGACATAGTCCGGCGGATATTCTTTTTGCCAAGACACAACAGATAGTGTTATACTTTAAGATAACAACCACAGAGCATGTTTAAAACCATACCTCTTTGATCACGGCTCGGCCGTATTTCTGTTCGCCTTCCTTTTTGGAAGCCTACCCGGCTTGGGTGCCCCTTGTTGGTGAGTCACCTTGAGTTCGGCATGGCGCCTCGATTACCTTCCCTTTAAAGCATAAGAATTGTGCGGTGGGTAAGGCGGAAAGAGTGAATCCTTTTCGGAAGGTAAGTCTCCTGTTTACTTGCATGTGATACAGGGGGAGGCCGGGATAGTCGGTGATGATGGCCACTTTGGTGTCGTCACAGATCGCCTGGTAAAACACCCCTTCCCCAAGCTCCACGGATATGTCTAGATCCTCTTTGAATCCGGGGTCAAGGGCCCAGTTGTGGTCCTCTGGCTGTGGAGCCGGGCTGTGGATCTCCCTGGTAAATTTCCGCCATTCCTGTTATAGATGGACGGTGTAAATATTTATGAGAAAGGACTGGGGGAATGAATAGAGTTGAGTAATGGATAGCAACTTACCCAGCTGGGAGGGTTGTACATGGAGAATTCGTCCCGTGGCTTAATGCGGATGAACTCCTCTACTTCTCCTTTGTATAAGTCGAAAATGATTTTCACCAGAGCGGTGGTGGAGTCCGGACCTTTCCGACCGCAACGGGTGGTGTCATCTTCTCCGTTGAAGTGCCACATGGGACACCCTCGGTACTGGAGTGGTTGTACCCCCCCCCCCACATTATGCATATTGCCATAACCTCGATTATTGTTAATCCAAATTGAGCAAGCGTTTTTATCTTGCTCATCAATTGAAGGGCCTCTCTGCTATATTCCTCCTTGGGGCTCCGGGGATGCCAGTTGCGGTGCTTCTTCAACGGAGCATTTGTAAACTCAGGAAGACCCATTCGGATCGGATCCGAAAGGGAGGCGTCCTCTATATAAAACCACTCGGAAGGCCATTCTTCGGATGCCTTCTTCGGTGTGCCGGATAGGTATCCGGTCTCGACGATGCGCCATATCTCGGCTCCGCCCACTTGGAATATCGATCACTCTTGATTGCGAGGGATGAGGCAGAACAGCTTCTTCCATAGCTCGAAATGGGCTTCACAACCCAGAAATAACTCGCAAAGGGCGACGTAACCTGCAATGTGCAGGATGGAGGCAGGGGTAAAATTGTGCAGCTGGAGGCCATAGTACTCCAGGAGCCCGTGGAGGAACGGATGGATTGGAAATTCGATGCCCCTCGGCAAATAAGGGACAAGGCATGCTCGCTCCCCCTGGATGGGTTGGGAAAATTCTTCGCTTGCTCCCCAGCATCAAAAGAAGCTAATCCGGCTCGAATGGGGACAGGTGGGAGAAACCCCTGGGTCTGTAACTTCACCAATTGACCGTGGGATACGGTACACTTCTCCCAATCACCCGGTTTGGCGCTATAGGGGCAGGAGGAGGAACCGCGAGCGCTGGCCATGTTGGAATGGTTTTTGCGGGCACGCTCCGATGATTCCTTGATTAAGGGAAGATGGTGTGGATTGGATCTGAAGATCCTCATCTCTTTAAATAGACGATTTTCTTACATGGTTAGGGTGGCAAGTGTAAAAATGCCCCAACTTCTCGTATTCGCTGACTCTTAAGGAACAGAAGCCGATGAAGTGTAACATTAAATGAGGAGTCAAACACTGCTCTTTACAACAGGTACTTTGGAGAATACGGAGAAGGAACCCGCCTTGCAATGCCGAAGACAATCTATGCGTCGGACTCATCGTTATTGAAGTCTGGTTCAGGGGCTACTGAGGGAGTCCTGGATTAGGGGGTTGACGCTGTCCTGGACTAGGGGGTACTCAACGCGTCATCTCCCGATCAGTTGGATTGGGCCGAGGACCCCCATGGCCGTATACTCATGGGCCAGTCCGGACAGCTGCCGCATACAAGGAAGAATCCACAAGACTTGGCGATCAAGACAAGGACTCCTCCCCCACCGGCGTATTCGGCTAGGACTCTTGTTATCCTAGGCCTCTGGTGCATTATATAAACCGGGGCCAGGCTAGTCGATAGATATACAATAACAATCATACTATAGGCTAGCTTATAGGGTTTAGCCTCTCTGATCTTGTGGTAGATCTACTCTTGTACTACTCATATCATCAATATTAATCAAGCAGGAGTAGGGTTTTACCTCCATCGAGAGGGCCCGAACCTGGGTAAACATTGTGTCCCTTGCCTCCTGTTACCATTGATCCTAAGACGCACTGCTTGGGACCCCCTAACCGAGATCCGCCGGTTTTGACACCGACATTGGTGCTTTCATTGAGAGTTCCGCTGTGTGATCGGCGAAAGGATCAATGGCTCGACTGCAGGTCAACTGCGACGTCGGCTTCTTCGTCACCAGCTCGACTGGTCACCTTGGCTTGACCGAGGACTGCGCCCTACCTCCGATCGTCATGTTCGGATGAAGGCCTTCATCAACACCAACTCCGGTCTCTGTCAAGATTATGGAGGAGTCATCCATGGAGCTCGGGCGCTCAACGTCAACATTGCCCTCAGGCGAATGTGCTATTTTTCTGGACAGCAAACTTGTATCCGCCGCCATCGCCTCCTCGAGTGTCGGTTAAACAATTACTTCGGTGGAATTATGAGGAATTAAGTCTACAACAACCCTACAAAAAATGTGTCGAGTTCCGGTGGAGGAATCTCCGGCAATCTCTGATATACCGGAGCCCTGTTGAATCTGGACGAGAAACCGGACGAGCTTAGGGCGTGGTATCCAGCATCTAGCTCGGATGTCCTTTGGAGGATCCAACCATTGATTTGCTGCGGAATTCCCATATCTACCACCTGCCAAAAATTCAGCTCGATCCGACCATCCAAACTCCGGGAAACTTCCGATTAGTGCATCGCTTTTTGGATCTGTTTTCTGCACGAGAACGAATCCGCCCCGAATTCATCTTCTTTATGAACGGGATCTCGGACATCCTTTTTTAAGGAAGTTTTTGTATGGGGTGTTGTGTTTTATTCTCAAACACATCCCAGTAGTATTAAAAGTATTCTTGCAATACGAACTTCACCGTCGCGCCGGTGTCAAACCAGCCCGACAACATCACTCCATGGCGGCCGACCTACGTTAGACACGTCGTCGCTTTGTTGAGCCGAGCTCAATTTCTTTGGATCATCATCTCGGCCAGCCAAACAATAGTTCGGCATCGCAAAGGATAAATCGTCACCAACATCGCCGCCCCATGGATTACACGGAGCGGGCACACCTGCATCGCCACACGGTCACTTCATCAAGCCGGCATCGACCACGTCACGACCTGCATCGCTGGACCGGGGGCTTCATCATCTCTTCATCAACCTACTCCGAAGACTTCGGCATCGCTGGCCGACCAGCTCCGTCACGTTAGCTGGACCGAGGGCTTTGCCTTGGCGAGCCAACCTTTGTCAGCATTGCCATGCCGTTGCTTTATCGCCCATCAGGCCATAGGTGTGCGGATCGAGTCCCAATTTTGGGAATCACCTTTCTTCGGATTGCTACAACAAATAAGCCAGGTTTATCAAATGGTGGTCGCATTAACGATGGTCGCATGGTGGTTCGGTCAGTTTCCATACATAGTCCGGCGAACGCCGCATCCGGAACTCGAACCGACCTGTGAATTCAGGCCTTGCCATGCCTTTACCGCATCACGCCGCCGCCCTGCATCGACATTGACTTCAGCGCCAGGCCATATTTCTTTTATTACTCACTTTGCATAAATTTTTTGTTACGCAACGATTTTATTATTATTATTATTACTATTATCTCCGGTTTGCACTATTTTTTGTGCACAGGAAAATGTTCCAGCTGGACAATATCCTTTGGCGTCACCTCGGCTGGACGGGGGGCTTCGTCAACACTTCATTACCCCATGTCGGGGACTTCAGCATCACCCTGCCGTCCTGCATTGACCGTGCTATGTCACCACTTCAGAGTGCCGAGCTCTTTGCTCCGCCACCTCGGGACCGGCTCGGGGATGGAACCTTGTCCTGCATCAAGCTCGGACCGCGTCATCAATACCGAACACATTAACCAGCTAAGTTGTCTTCATGCTCAAAGTTTTAAATTTTTAACTTGTGTTCGGCTCGGCCAAGCATTATACTTGTTTGGAAAAAAGTTGCTTGTAAAAATTTCCTTGTCCAAACTTTGTTTGTGACGCGCAAATTCAAATACCCCGTTTACTTCGGGGCTTCCTTCATGAAGCTTTTTCCTCTTGCATATGGTTATACTTGTACGGCTTCGTTCCTTGTTCGTGTATTACGCCACAATATGCACCATATTGACTTAAGCGATTTGCAAGCTGGGTTGCCTGGCTCCTGTGCTTACCCCTACGTTCCCGATTGTTCGGCTAGGGAGTAAAGGGAGCACCTCTGCGATTGTCACGATCGGGTCACCCGAGCCGGACCTCAGACTGGGTGAAGCCAAAGCTAGCGCTCTTATTGTTTTCAATCATGGTCGGCACACAACGGAACTCATGAGTATAAAAAATCTATTGCACAAGTCTCATAATAACAATGAGCACCGAAGAAAGGTATCAGTGGGGGTACTATTTTCTCCGAAGATGCTTCTTACTCTTCGCAGTAATATAGCATAAGTTCCCTGAGCGCGCTTTGTCTGTTAAAGCCTTATGGCCTGATTGCCTGGTTATTGGAAACACCATCGATATTCTCGACAGATGGAGTACATAACACTTTTCGGTCCTTGACCGAAGAGGGAGAAGTCGACGGTCGGTTAAGACGCGTTTAAAGTTCGATTGAACATAGATATGATATAAGTACTTCGGTACATGCAATCATTCTTTTACCCAAGTCACTTGGGGGCTCTTAAATTTATATGAGCCATTTTATGATAAGTGTTTTTCTTCTTAGTCGTTGCAAAGTTTTTATTATTATTTATCACTCCTTTTTTTGACACAAGTGTGCGGTCACTAGCTGGGGAGCCTAATTTCTCTCTCAAAGCCGCTAGAGTTTAGTTTGCTAAACTGGCCTAGTAAGAAGTACTCCGCCTTCGGAATAGGAGGTTGAAGCCGTAGGCTGACCCGCTTGAAGTTTTGAGATAGGATGTGTCATGTTAAAGCACGGCAGAAACACCTTTTTTTCTAAAGTCCAATTTTCGGATTGACACCGAACACTTGATCTAGTTCGTACATTAACCTTTTGAATAAGTTTTTTGGCTTTTCGAGCCCATGGTACTTTTAAACTATTTGTGTGTTTTCAGCACAAGTCTCGCAGTGCAACGCCGGACACCTTTAGAGATTCGGCAAAAACATTCTCGGATATTGCTATATATGCATCGGTTTCGAATTGTGTCTTCGGTCAATAGTTGGGTTGCCCGGCTCCTGCGCTTGCCTCCTATGTTCCACTTTGTTCAGCTAGCTGTGCAAAAGAAAACCACTTCGATTGTGCTTCCAGCTCACATGGTTAAGCACCTCAGTGGAGAAAGCCGAAAACTGACTGTCACAATAAGCGTAAACTGGTCGGCGATCCGATGACGGTGTTAAACGACGGGCCATTCATAACAATGGCCGAAGTGTTTACGGCTTGACCTCGACTGTCGCCGAACACTACCGGGGGCTATTAACTGGCCTCCCAAACTAAATCCTCGATATTTTGCTCTTACATTGGAGCTGAGGTTTCATGATCATGCTTAGCATGACAACCCAAAGAAAGGAACCGATAGCGGGACTATTTTCTTTGGAAGACATTTCTTCTGTTAAACAGTAATATAACATGTCTCTCCGCGTACCTTTGTTTATAAAACTGTATGGCCAGATTGCCTTGTTTGTTGTAAATCTTTGCCCTCATAAAGGCTTTATAAAGTAGGACAAACACTCCTCAGCTATTGGCCGAGGAGGTGGAAGTCGATGGTCGGTCAACAAAGTTTTGTACAATGCGGATCCGAGCATTAATGACGTAAAGTACTTGGATACATAGAGTCATTACACATAATTTGTGATTTTACTATGGATATCGATCCTTAATTCGGCCTCCCGTGCCCGCATTAAGGCTCGGGGGCTACTGGGCTTCGAGCTTATTATTTACAAATATTAAAGGGGCACATCGATCCCCTGATCTGGTGTTGCCACCCGACCAGTGTCTCGGGGGCTACTGCATTGCATGTTCTATGCAGAAAATTTTAAGTGCAATACAGTTTCCGAGGAGACTTTGATCCTCAGGTTGGTCAGCCGCACCCAACCTGAGTCTCGATTACTAAGCACGCCGCTTTTTGTGTCCCGAAGTATTCTGCCGAGCTAGGACTTGATCCTCAGACCGATTTTGCAAATCAACCTGTGTCTCAGTGGCTACGGGGATCATCGGTCTTATGTCATCCTTCATGTGCACCTCGGGTTTTAGACCGATACCCATCTTGAGGGCTACTGGCTATGTATCTCGGCAGAGAATAAATTGCACCAATCAAAAATATTAATAAAAATTGGCCCACATTCGGGGAGGTGCACCACCTCGGAAGCAGTCCGGCATAAAGCTCGGGCGCTAGTGGCTGGCTCCATAGAGGGCATTTCCGGCATTAAGCTCGGCTAAACTCCTTCAAACTTCTTTGAACCAAGGTGATTTACGACACCTCGGATACAGTCCGGCGTTGGAGCTCGAATACATAGTCCGGCGTTGGAGCTCAGATACAGTCCGGCGTTGGAGCTCGGATACATAGTCCGGTGTTAGAGCTCGGATACATTCCGGCGTTAGAGCCGGGAAGCAGTCCGGCATTGGTGCTCGGCTGCAAGAGATACCTTGAATGTAGTCCGGCATTAGAGCTCGGACGCAAGAGGACACTGCCTCCCGGGAACAACTCCGAACCCGAGGTGTGGCATAAAAAAGGCATTGATAAAGGCCGGAAACTTAAAGGGGCTCCTCGGATACCCGACATGTAAACTCGTCGAATGCGTTTAGGCGATCCTCAAGATAGAAGATAAGAAGATTTGTTGAACCAGTTTTCAAGACCAGCAACCGAAGATGATGAATAGTTCGGAAGAATCGAGGAGTGTTCCTAACTTGAAGACCGGTTCAGGGGGCTACTGACGGTGTCCTGGACTAGGGGTTACTCAACGTGTCGTCTCCCGATCAGTTGGATTGGGCCGAGGACCCCCATGGCCGTATATACTCATGGGCCAGTCCAGACAGCTGCCGCATACAAGGAAGAATCCACAAGACTTGGCGATCAAGACAAGGACTCCTCCCCCACCGGCGTATTCAGCTAGGACTCTTGTTATCCTAGGCCTCTGGTGCATTATATAAACCGGGGCCACGCTAGTCGATAGATATACAACAACAATCATACCATAGGCTAGCTTATAGGGTTTAGCCTCTACGATCTCATGGTAGATCAACTCTTGTACTACCCATATCATCAATATTAATCAAGCAGGAGTAGGGTTTTACCTCCATCGAGAGGGCCCGAACCTGGGTAAACATTGTGTCCCTTGCCTCCTGTTACCATTGATCCTAAGACGCACTGCTTGGGACCCCTACCCGAGATCCGCCGGTTTTGACACCGACAGGGGTCCTCGGACAGCCGGACTATATACATTAGCCGGACTGTTGGACTATGAAGATACAGGATAGAAGACTTCGTCCCGTGTCCGCGTAGGACTCTCCTTTGCGTGGAAGGCAAGCTTGGCGATTCTGATATGTAGATTCCCTTCTCTGTAACCGACCTGATGTAACCCTAGCCCCCTTCGGTGTCTATATAAATTGGAGGGTTTAGTCCGTGGGACAAGGAAAATCATAAGCATAGGCTAGCTTCGAGGGTTAGCCTCTATGATCTCGTGGTAGATCAACTCTTGTAATACTCATATCATCAAGATCAGTCAAGCAGGAAGTAGGGTATTACCTCCATAGACAGGGCCCGAACCTGGGTAAACATTGTGTCCCCCGCCTCCTGTTAGCATTATCCTTAGACGCATAGTTCGGGACCCCCTACCCGAGATCCGTCGGTTTTGACACCAACACCCACCCCCCCTGGGGCGCGCCCCCTACCTTGTTGGCTACTCAAGCATTGTCATGGATTTATCACGTCAGATGTCCTAGTGTGAGGACTTAGTCGCGAGGCCAACGCATCTATGTGGTAGCTTGAGAGGGGTTGAGCGGAATCGAGAAGCGCAACACAAGACAAGGGTTGAGACAGCTTCGGGCCTCGGGAAACATCATCCGGTAACAACCCTACATGTTGTTTGAGGCTAGATCTCATTACCATCACGAGGGAGTCGCCGTAAACTACCTCTCCTCTAATTGTGTCTAGCCCTAGAGATTGTTTCTTGACTGTCCCTCTTTAGGGAGCCCTGCCCCTCCTCATATAAGTTCAAGGGGCGGGTTTGTCACGTCCAAGATGCGACCCTATCCTAAAGGAACTCGAAGGTACCACCAAGCATAGAAGCGCATCTTGAAGATGCTTTTGCAAGGTGGATATCATTACATCAACATTACATAATAGATGGGGATACATACAATAGGCATACAATGCCACAAGAATACAACATCATTATACACAAGATCAACATCCAACTACGGATGAAACACAAACAGAAACTCAAACGACATCCACCCTACTAGCCCAGGCTGCCGGCCTGGAACCTATCCCCTGATCGAAGAAGAAGGAGAAGAAGAACTCCAAAACAAGTAACATCGCTCTCGCGTCATGACCATCGCATAACCTGTACCTGCAACTGTTGTGGTAGTAATCTGTGAGCCACGAGGACTCAGCAATCCCATTACCATGGGTATCAAGACTAGCAAAGCTTAAAGGGTAAGGAAGGGGTAAAGTGGTGAGGTTGCAGCAGCGACTAAGCAAGTATGGTGGCTAACAAACGCAAATAAGAGCGAGAAGAGAGCAAACGGAATGGTCGTGAAGCTAGCAATGATCAAGAAGTGATCCTGAACTCCTACTTACATCAAACATAACCCAAAACCGTGTTCACTTCCCGGACTCCACCGAAAAGAGACCATCACGGCTACACACGCGGTTGATGCGTTTTAATTCGGATCTGGTGTCAAGTTATCTACAACCGGACATTAACAAATTCCCATCTGCCACATAACCGCGGGCACGGCTTTCGAAAGTTTATACCCTGCAGGGGTGTCCCAACTTAGCCCATGATAAGCTCTCGCGATCAACGAAGGATATACCTTCTCCCAGGAAGACCCGCTCAGACTCAGAATCCCGGTTACAAGACATTTCGGCGATGGTAAAACAAGACCAGCAAGACCGCTCGCTGTGCCGACAAATCCCGATAGGAGCTGCACATATCCCGTTCTCAGGGCACACCGGATGAGCCAGACATCGGGTTGGCATAGACCCTGGTTGCCCAGGGGGCGCCGGACATCGTTCGGTTTTGACCAGCACTTGGAGAAGCACTGTCCCAAGGGGTAAAATAAAGATGACCCTCGGGATGCGCGACTCCCAAGGGAAAAAGGTTAGGTGAGGCAAATAGTAAAAGCAAGGTTGGGCCTGGCTGGAGGAGTTTTATTCAAAGCGAACAGTCAAGGGGGTCCCATAAATCACCCAACCGCGTAAGGGATGCAAAATCCGGGAACATAACACCGGTATAACGGAAACTAGGGCGGCAAGAGTGGAACAAAACACCAGGCATAAGGCCGAGTCTTCCACCCTTTACCAAGTATATAGATGCATTAATTAAATAAGAGATATTGTGATATCCCAACATAATCCTGTCCACCATGGAGCAATCTTCAACTTCACTTGCAACTAGCAACACTATAAGAGGGCTGAGCAAAGCGGTAACATAGCCAAGCAATGGTTTGCTAGGAAGGGTGAAAAAGGTTAGAGGCTGACATGGCAAAATTGGGGAGGCTTGAAGAACAAGTGATAGGTAGCGCAGCATAGCGATAGAACGAAGCAACTAGCATAGCAATGATAGTAGTGAGATCCAAGGTGACGATCATCTTGCCTGAAATCCCTCTAGGAAGAAGAACGAGTACATGAAGAATACGAACGGATGAAGCCGAACCAAGCGTAGACGAACGAATCCTCACGATCGCAACGAAACAGGAACTATCAAGAAGAAGCACACAACATGGTAAACACGCCACACATAAACAAGGCATGATGCACAACCAAGTATGATGCATGACAAGATTAAATGAAGCTACTCATGGCAAGAGATGATGCAACAAGAGCAACACATCAAGGCAAGTTTAAATGAGGCCGGGAACAACATATAACAATTCCGGTAAGTCCTTATATGCAAGTTTCGAAATAGGTCCAGATCTGAATAAACCTTATGTTCAAGTTGTTAACCAGCAAGTTAAGATGCATCAAGATGATCTACACGAGATTCTAGTCAAGTTACATATAAAGTTCATTAGATTTGGAGCTACGGCCTAGAAGATATGAGCAAAACAAGTTAAACACGGCATTGATGCAAAATGCGTACAAACATCAAGCAAACACCTCAAACAAGGATGCAACATTATAATATGAAGCTACATGCAAAATCAAGCAAGTTTCATATAGAGCACACTCAAAACGGAGCAACGGTTCAACACACACGCACTATACAAGTTATAGCAACAATCTGTCCAAAACAGCAACTAGGCATATTGCAAGCATCAAAACAACATGCTACAGCATCCCAACATGAGAACAAAAGGCATGTACATGATGTACAGGTAAAGAATAACAAAACATGAACACTGAGCTATCTCCAGAAATCACTAGAACATGCTCAAAAAGACATGGCAAGATTGCAAATAATAACAGTTTACAGGCTTAGCAGAAATAAAATCAGGTTGCAATGTTTAGAGCTATCAAACATGTTACAGGAACTTAACATGGAAAACAAACGCATAGCATGAACCTACTAATTGCATAGAACAAAAGTCCCTTACTGACCATGAGCCAAAAAGGATCAGAAGATATGATGGCACCCATGTAAACATCGCAAGTTCCGTTAACATATTGAGCAAACAGGGCATGACAGGAACAACGATAAGTAGGCCTATTGATGAGCTTGTACCACTCACCATAGAGCATTACATGGCATGGCAAGGTAACCAACAGTAAGATGACGTATTGATGAAGCTAATAATGGCAAGAGAAACTTCATATAGTGCATGGATCACTAGCAAAACACATGGCAAAACTGAACTTAATGTTAACAGGCTGACAGCAAAATTATTTAGCAACTTGAGAGCAAGATTACAATAACCTACAGCAGGCTATACATTCAACCAGGGGCGTGGATGGATAGAGCATGACATATATAACAAAACATCCTTAGTGATCATCTCCAGATTATGCATAGAATGACTTGTAGCAGCAGGTTTACATAGCATCATGAGATAACAGATTCAGCCTAGCAAAACAGCAACAAAAAGTACCCTACTTAACAAGCTTGATGCACTCAGTACAAGACTCACAAAAATACATGGATGGCACCCCTTTAAATATGGCATGATGTAGTTCAAAACACATGTAGATCTTATGCTCATAGGATGCACACACAAAATGCAACGAAAAAGACAAATCACCAAGTTCTGTTCACAGACAGTAGTTAACATCATATAGCACTCATGCAACGATGCTTCGGGATTCAATATGACCACAAACAAGCATGGCACAATGGAACAAACTGAAGAGCATCTCATGATGAACATTTTGACATATTACACGCACGAAACGGAGCAGTATGCTAGGAGATATGATGCTATGAACAGGGTACCAGAATGCAAATAAACAGGGACTTAAAAGAAATTTCGACCTCGGGGAAAAAGTCAACGGCGGCGGTTTCAGATCTGGATCGGGCGGCATGGTTCACGAGGATGGCCGGCTCGCCGGAGAAGGACATCGGAGATGGAGGGGATGACAGCCGGAGTACGGAGGAGAGTGGGGCGAGGTCGAGGTGGCTAGAGGAGGCCGGATCCGGCGGCGGTGGTGGTGGCCGGCGATGGCGGAGGAGCTGGGGC
>NC_041385.1:687493916-687500783 GCF_002162155.2 Triticum dicoccoides | reverse complement strand
ACGGTCGGGCCGGGCGGGCCCCAGATGGGCCCCGGCGGGCCGGCAGCATGGGAGAGAGAGGAGGGCCGCGCGGGACACGTGGCGGCGCGGGAGAGGACGGACGGCGGCAGCGGACATGTTCGTCGGTGGGGGAAGGGAAGGTAGGGTTTGGACTGCGATTTTTGGAGGGGGAGGTGTTTATATATGTAGAGGGAGCTAGGAGACTCCAAATGAGGAGCGGTTTTCGCCCACACGATCGTGATCAAACGGCCGAGAGCATGGAGGGGGTTTGGATGGGTTATTGGGCCAATTTGGAGGGGTGTTGGCCTGCACACAAAAGAGGGCTTTACGGTTCCCCGGTTAACCGTTGGAGTATCAAACGGACTCCAAATGGCACGAAACTTGACAGGTGGTCTACCGGTGGTGTACCAAGGCCGCTTGGCAAATCACGGTCCATTCCGAGAATGTTTAACACCCGCACATGAAAAGAGGCAAAAGGGGGACGCCGGGGGACATAGGAGTGTCGGATTGCAAAACGGACAACGGGGAAAATGCTCGGATGCATGAGACGAACACGTATGAAAAATGAGATGCACATGATGACATGATAAAATGCAACACGCAAGCAAATGGCATGGCAACAATAGCGAACAACTGGATGACACCTGGCGCATCGGATTCGGGGCGTTACAACACTCCTCCACTAACAAGAGATCTCGTCCCGAGATCTTAGGACCGAGACGGAAGGGGAAAAGGGATGATGTGAGACAAGAACTCAAGAGAAGAAGCAAAGAATCGAGAGCACTCGAGAAGAATAGAGGAACGACGAGAATGACGAGAATCGAAAGCTCGCGGAAACAGATAGACTATGAAACCACTCCGGTTAGAACGAGATAAGAAACGAATAAGACTGAAAAGGATTTAGCCAGCACTCCGGCTGAAACATGGAGGAATAGAACACGAGCTTAAGAAGATGGAATGACACTTGACGAGATGAACAATTTAATGCCTCTGGAAGAATTGAAAGAATGGAATGAAAAGAACTTAGAAGGAAGGATTGAATGGAGTTGTTGAGAAAATCAACAACGGAAGAATAAGCTTTTTGTGGACTTATGGATAACATCTCAAAATTATGAGGTGATCGCCGACCACAAGCGGAAAAGATTAAATATCTAAGAAGAACGAAGAAATGCAAAACTCCACTTCAAAAGAATATGGAGAATTAATTGCACTTTGAGACGTGAGAAGAAAAGATACTTGAATTCCACCAACAAAATCTTGATTAAAACTTGAAGAATGAATTAAATCATGAAGAACCACCATGAAGAACTCCGGTGACAAAAGGATGGTGAGATAGAATGAAGGATGAAAGAATCAGATTAAAGCCTTGCGGTGATTTAGATGGAGGTTCCGACGAAATGGCCGAGGAAATTTGAACTCCAGAAAAGAAAAGATGAAAACACTTGGAACTAGAATTTATTCATCAAGAACAAACTCCGAAGGAAGGGATTACTTGATGATGATGAAGTAAGAATAAGAATTACGTTATGCTTATCCTCATCCAGTTTAGTTGATGACCAGCGGCTTTGGCATGCAACTTATTCTTGCTGAAAAGGATTAAGGTGGGGATATAGCACAAAACTTGAGAAAGTCTTCATGAACCACCGGTAGGATTGGAAAGAACGAATGAATAAAAATGATAATCAAGGAAAAAGAATCTTGAACGAACCACCATAAAAATTTGGAAATGACTGACGAAAGAGAATGAACCACCGGGAAGAATTAGAAGAACAAATCTGCTTGAGGTGATTTAGATGCAAAAGAACGAAGAGACGATGAGCTGATCCAAGAATACTTGACAGATGCACCGGGATAATGGGATAACGGTAGCTGAAATGTGAGGACGAAGAATTCTTCTGGAACGATGGCCTCCGATGAAAAGAAACAGGAAAACAACTTCTGACATACTCCGGATGGTTAAGAAAAGAATATCTAACAAATGGAATAATTTGAGAGGATAATATGAAGCTAGAACCACGAAACTTCGAGAGAACAAGCAAGATTTAGGGAAACTCTTCTTCGATCTTCAAAGCTGAGAATGACGATGAGAAACACCACCGAAATTGTTGAGAAACTCCGGAATAATGAAAAAGAGGAAAGGTTGAACCAATGATGAAAAGAATTTGAAAGCGATCTTGGAGATGGCATCTGACTGATGAAATTCATTCTTACGTCAAACTCTGAAAACAATTTGAGAATAGCTCTGGGAAATTAGAAGAGTCAGGTAAGATCCTGGGAAAAGACCTGTGGGTTAGGGCCCACTGAAGAGAAAAACATTGTTGGAAAGGGATGTTGAACAGATAGATGATACACTGGAACAATTGAGATATTTGAATGAGGTGACAACCTCGAATTAATTGGAACACAAACGAATCTCCTGAGATGTCTTGAACACTCCGGAAGGATAAACTGGCAAGAGGCGAACGAGCGGGGAAAACACTTGATCCCAGGAAAAGAATGTGATCAAACCAAAAAACTTGAATTGAATCCACCTGAAAGAAAAAGAGATGAAGAATGTCAAACGAGACGAGAATTCACCAGTTGAAACAATTGATGTAAGACTGAAGAGGCTCCGCACGAATGAAATTGATGGTCGAGAGAGAGTCAGACTCCGGGAAGAATAGGGTGGGAGGACGGGAAAACAAAAACAACTTGGAAGGGGGAACCGACGAATAACTTGAAGAGAAAACACCGGTTGAAATCATTGAGGAAAGAAAGCAAAGACTTTGCACGAGTAGGATGGATGCTCGATTACGGACTCCGGCTCCAAGAAGAAAAAGGGGTGGGCGGGTGGGAAAAGAAGACAACTGAGGATTGAACTTGGCATCGATGAATAGGCTTGAGTCAACTTGACGAGAAATGCGCCGGATAAAAGAGTTGAGAACCAACAACCGGAAAACCAACTGCGTGATCCTAAAGAAAATTTGAAGGGGAAGATAAGTAATTCAAAACACCTACGTCAAGATTCCTCACGAGAGCGATGAAGGGGGATGAGGAGTAAAAAGAATTCCTACTCTCTAATATAACTAGACTCCGAAAACAGTTTTCTTCTAGACTCAACAACGGCCAAACTACACGATCGATCAAGGGGGCTCCTAAGGTCGGTCGAGGCTCTGATACCAACTTGTCACGCCCAAGATGCGACCCTATCCTAAAGGAACTCGAAGGTCCCACCAAGGATAGAAGCGCATCTTGAAGACGCTTTTGCAAGGTGGATATCATTACATCAACATTACATAATAGATGGGGATACATACAAAAGGCATACAATGCCACAAGAATACAACATCATTATACACAAGATCAACATCCAACTACGGGTGAAACACAAACAAAAACTCAAACGACATCTACCCTGCTAGCCCAGGCTGCCGACCTGGAACCTATCCCCTGATCGAAGAAGAAGCCAAAGAAGAACTCCAAAACAAGTAACATCACTCTCGCGTCATGACCATCGCATAACCTGTACCTGCAACTATTGTGGTAGTAATCTGTGAGCCATGAGGTCTTAGCAATTCCATTACCATGGGTATCAAGACTAGCAAAGCTTAAAGGGTAAGGAAGGGGTAAAGTGGTGAGGTTGCAGCAGCGACTAAGCAAGTATGGTGGCTAACAAATGCAAATAAGAGTGAGAAGAGAGCAAACGAAACGGTCGTGAAGCTAGCAATGATCAATAAGTGATCCTGAACTCCTACTTACGTCAAACATAACCCAAAACCGTGTTCACTTCCTGGACTCCGCCGAAAAGAGACCATCACGGCTACACATGCGGTTGATGCATTTTAATTTGGATCTGGTGTCAAGTTATCTACAACTGGACATTAACAAATTCCCATCTGCAACATAACCGCGGGCACGGCTTTCGAAAGTTTATACCCTGCAGGGGTGTCCCAACTTAGCCCATGATAAGCTCTCGCAATCAACGAAGGATATACCTTCTCCCAGGAAGACCCGATCAGACTCGGAATCCCGGTTACAAGACATTTCGAAGATGGTAAAACAGGACCAGCAAGACCGCCCACTGTGCCAACAAATCCCGATAGGAGCTGCACATATCTCGTTCTCAGGGCACATCGGATGAGCCAGACGTTGGGTTGGCATAGACCCTGGTTGCCCAGGGGGCGCCGGACATCGCTCGGTTTGGACCAGCACTTGGAGAAGCACTGGCCCGAGGGGTAAAATAATGATGACCCTCGGGATGCACGACTCCCAAGGGAAAAAGGCTAGGTGAGGCAAATGGTAAAACCAAGGTTGGGCCTTGCTGGAGGAGTTTTACTCAAAGCGAACTGTCAAGGGGGTCCCATAAATCACCCAACCGCGTAAGGGACGCAAAATCCGGGAACATAACACCGGTATGACGGAAACTAGGGCGGCAAGAGTGGAACAAAACACCAGGCATAATGCTGAGTCTTCCACCCTTTACCAAGTATATAGATGCATTAATTAAATAGGAGATATTGTGATATCCCAACATAATCCTGTCTACCATGGAGCAATCTTCAACTTCACCTGCAAATAGCAACGCTATAAGAGGGCTGAGCAAAGCGGTAACATAGCCAAGCAATGGTTTGCTAGGAAGGGTGAAAAAGGTTAGAGGCTGACATGGCAAAATTGGGGAGGCTTGAAGAACAAGTGATAGGTAGCGCAGCATAGCGATAGAACGAAGCAACTAGCATAGCAATGATAGTAGTGAGATCCAAGGTGACGGTCATCTTGCCTGAAATCCCGCTAGGAAGAAGAATGAGTACATGAAGAAGACGAACAGATGAAGCCGAACCAAGCGTAGACGAACGAATCCTCACGATCGCAACGAAATAGGAACTATCGAGAAGAAGCACACAACATGGTAAACACGCCACACATAAACAAGGCATGATGCACAACCAAGTATGATGCATGACAAGATTAAATGAAGCTACTCATGGCAAGAGATGATGCAAACAAGAGCAACACATCAAGGCAAGTTTAAATGAGGCCAGGAACAACATATAACAATTCCGGTAAGTCCTCATATGCAAGTTTCGAAATAGGTCCAGATCTGAATAAACCTTATGTTCAAGTTGTTAACCAGCAAGTTAAGATGCATCAAGATGATCTACACGAGATTCTATTCAAGTTACATATAAAGTTCATTAGATTTGGAGCTACGGCCTAGAAGATATGAGCAAAACAAGTTAAACATGGCATTGATGCAAAATGCATACAAACATCAAGCAAACACCTCAAACAAGGATGCAACATGATAATATGAAGCTACATTCAAAATCAAGAAAGTTTCATATAGAGCACACTCAAAACGGAGCAACGGTTCAACACAGACACACTATACAAGTTATAGCAACAATCTGTCCAAAACAGCAACTAGTCATATTGCAAGTATCAAAACAACATGCTACAGCATCCCAACATGAGAACAAAAGGCATGGACATGATGTACAGGTAAAGAATAACAAAACATGAACACTGAGCTATCTCCAGAAATCACTGGAACATGCTCAAAAAGACATGGCAAGATTGCAAATAATAACAGTTTACAGGCTTAGCAGAAATAACATCAGGTGGCAATGTTTAGAGCTATCAAACAACATGTTACAAGAACTTAACATGGCAAACAAACACATAGAATGAACCTACTAATTGCATAGAACAAAAGTTCCTTACTGACCATGAGCCAAAAAGGATCAGAAGATATGATGGCACCCATGTAAACATAGCAAGTTCCGTTAACAGATTCAGCAAATAGGGCATGGCAGGAACAACGATAAGTAGGCCTGTTTATGAGCTTGTACCACTCACCACAGAGCGTTACATGGCATGGCAAGGTAACCAATAGTAAGATGACGTATTGATGAAGCTAAGAATGGCAAGAGAACTTCATATAGTGCATGGATCACTAGCAAAACACATGGCAAAACTGAACTTAATGTTAACAGGCTGACAGCAACATTATTTAGCAACTTGAGAGCAAGTTTACAACAAGCTACAGCAGGCTATAAATCCAGCCAGGGGCATGGATGGATAGAGCATGACATATATAACAAAACATCCTTAGTGATCATCTCCAGATTATGCATAGAATGACTTGTAGCAGCAGGTTTACATAGCATCATGAGATAACAGATTCAGCCTAGCAAAACAGCAACAGCAAGTACCCTACTTAACAAGCTTGATGCACTCAGTACAAGACTCACAAAAATACATGGATGGAACCCCTTTAAATATGGCATGATGTAGTTCAAAACACATGTAGATCTTATGCTCATAGGATGCACACACAAAATGCAACGAAAAAGACAAATCACCAAGTTCTGTTAACAGACAGCAGTTAACATCATATAGCACTCTTGCAACGATGCTTCGGGCTTCAATATGACCACAAACAAGCATTGCACAATGGAACAAAATGAAGAGCATCTCATGATGAACATTTTGACATATTACACGCACGAAACGGAGCAATATGCTAGGAGATATGATGCTATGAACAGGGTACCAGAATGCAAATAAACAGGGACTTAAAAGAAATTTCGACCTCGGGGAAAAAGTCAACGGCGGCGGTTTTAGATCTGGATCGGGCGGCGCGGTTCACGAGGATGGCCGGCTCGCCGGAGAAGGACGTCGGAGATGAAGGGGACGATGGCCAGAGTACGGAGGAGAGCGGGGCGAGGTCGAGGTGGCTAGAGGAGGCCGGATCCGGCGGCGGTGGTGGTGGCCGACGATGGCGGAGGAGCTGGGGCAGAGGCCAGCGAGGCCACAGGCGGATCCGGCGGCCGGGCGCGGGAGGCAGCGCGGCGCGACGGGGCCAGAGGGCGCGCGACGGGGCCGGAG
>NC_041385.1:687475266-687493827 GCF_002162155.2 Triticum dicoccoides | reverse complement strand
GGGCCGGCGGCGCGGGAGAGAGAGGAGGGCCGCGGGGGACACGTGGTGGCGCGGGAGAGGACGGACGGCGGCAGCGGACATGTCCGTCGGTGGGGGAAGGGAAGGTAGGGTTTGGACTTCAATTTTTGGAGGGGGAGGTGTTTATCTAGGTAGAGGGAGCTAGGAGACTCCAAATGAGGAGCGGTTTTCGCCCACACGATCGTCATCGAACGGCCGAGAGCATGGAGGGGGTTTGGATGGGTTATTGGGCCACTTTGGAGGGGCGTTGGGATGCACACAAAATAGGGCTTTACGGTTCCCCGGTTAACCATTGGAGTATCAAACGGACTCCAAATGGCACGAAACTTGACAGGCGGTCTACCGGTGGTGTACCAAGGCTGATTGGCAAATCACGGTCCATTCCGAGAATGTTTAACACCCGCACATGAAAAGGGGCAAAAGGGGGACGCCGGGGGATATAGGAGTGTCGGATTGCAAAACGGACAACGGGGAAAATGCTCGGATGCATGAGACGAACACGTATTCAAAATGAGATGCACATGATGACATGATAAAATGCAACACGCAAGAAAATGACATGGAAACAACGGAGAACAACTGGATGACACCTAGCGCATCGGATCCGGGGCGTTACAGGGTTACATGTAGAGTCCATCTCGGACTAAGACTTAAACTATTTTGACTTCCCTTCCTGGGCTTCTTAACGTCTGCCGGTTTAACATTGTCTCCCAGTTTCACATTGTCTGCCAGTTTAACATTGTCTGCCAGTTTAACATTGTCTGCCGGTTTAACATTGTCTGTCGGTTTAACATTGTCTGTCGGGTTATGATTGACTTAACACATGTCAGTGCTACCATCTGTCTTAACTCTGCCGGTTTAACACTCGTTGGTTTACCGTCTGTCTTAGCCATCTGTCTTAACTGTCTGCCTATTTAACTTCGCCGGTTTACCAAGTCCCGGCCGGGTTACGACTCCGGCTGGGTCATACCGCGGGGTATATCCCCGGCATTAGCCCCCAGTTTAATTTGGATTTATCCATGTTAAACTGACTCTGATCATCCTTAAGTCCTTGTCACTTCCTTCTTCTAGAAAATCCGGTTTAATAGGCCAGCTTCATAATCCACTTGCTGACATTGGTTTCTCATAGAAAATATATTGTGAAGAATAACTCCTTTGATTCAGCTCCCAATGCTTAAAAACAATACTGGTCCTTGAAATACTCATCTGATCTTCAGCCGGTTTAAGGACGTGGAACTTGCAAGTTTATCTATGCAAGATCACTGGTTTATGAATATTGATAGCACCGGGTCATACTTGTAGTTAACATCCAGCTTCAAAATATACCTCTATGCCTATCACTTGTAGCCCCCAAGTCTTAAAAAGGTAGCATAGCAACAGCTTAAGACTTGCTTCAATATAAATATCACATATATGAAGAAATCCAGGTTGGTCATCTCAATCACTAGTCAGAATTGAGTATTCCACATATGTAGCCCCCAAGTGCCGGGTTGTCATGCTTGCAGCAACCTGAGACTTGTAATTGCCTGATGCTCATAAAAACTTCAACCAGTGTAGCCCCCAAGGGCCAGGTCATTATGCAATAATGAGCAGGGACTTTGTAAATATAATCTTGTAAACATTGAACAGCAACATGTAGCCCCCAAGGGCCGGCTCAGTAAGATAATATTGAGCTGGGACTTTATATATACTTCAATGAAAATAACATCATATGATGTAAACCCATCATGGGGCTTGAACCCACGCCCACGAGGTTAAGAGCCTTGTGTTTTACCAACTGAGCAGTGCACCCTTCAATATAACGGATTAGAAGCTTTGTACCTTGAATTGTTGACAGGAGCAACTGGTAGCCCGCAAGGGCCGGCTCATTACAATGTGATGAGTCGGGTCTTCAATAAGATGAGCAAAAAATGACTTTGCATTAGCCCCCAAGTGTCATGGTGCATTCTTGCGGCGACATGAGACTTGCATATTTGATGTAATCTCAACTTAAATAATGTAGCCCCCAAGTGCCGGGTTATAAGCCTGCAGCAACTCGGGACTATTCCTTCAATAAATCATATTCATTGATAATATAATAGCCATTGCGCTAAAGCGACTTTGAAAACTTTGATCATAATATTGGTTATTGATAACCATAATAAAATCCAGCCATGTTGGCTATTTGAATAATATACCCAATGATTTATAAGCGCATAATTCCAATGGCGCAATCCAAATATATACTGGCAACTTATAGTCCAAAGCCAGGCCGGGTCAATAAACACGGATTATAAGTGATTATGTACTGACAACTTGTAGTTGAAAGCCGGGCCGGGTTAATGAACACTGGGTTAATTTGATGACTCATAGTCATGCCGGGTCAATGGACATTGTTTCAACATAAAATTTATCAAAAGAGAAAAATCTTGACAAAGGAAAATAAAACCATGTAGTCGGGGCTTTTCAAGGGCTGCCGGGCCCAAATTCGAGGCTTTTCATGGGCTGTCAGGCCGCTGAGTTAAACCATTTTGCAAAGCCTTTTAAGATGGACCTCCAACTAACCAATCGTCGTTTTAACTTTGACAAGTTCAGGGTCTGTATAAGATTGACTTGTCAAACGTTCGGCGGGTCATGCCAGGATTACCTGGATAGGAGTGGCTTACTTGATGAAGGCAGGTTAACCCGGGATTTTAGGTGAATACACCAGGCTTCCAAGCCGTGCTTGATAGCATATTACAAGGGTCCTTTCAAACTCTTTGTTGCAGTGCACAAAGAGCCCCCAAGTAATTTTGTGAGCTATGCTCAATGGGTGCCTATGTTTGAGCTGTGCGTAGCAACAAGACTCTCTTTGGCCCCTTGGGTGTGAAGCTCCCAAGCTATATTGTGGCGTGATAGCCGGATTAATGGACAGAACTCCACTTTGTCAGCTGAAGCCCCCATGTAACCAATAATATGATAAGCCAATAAGGCGGGATACCCATGTTTGAACCGCGTGTCAGGGTAGCAGGTCCTCTTTGGCAACCTTTAACTTTTTGCAAGAGATAAATTCTTCTTGAGCCGGGATTTTGAACCGGATATTGAGAGTGTCAGAGGTTTTGCAAGAGATAGTTTCCTCTCAAACCGGATTTGGACCAGCTAGTAAGGGCTTCAGCGCTGTGTGGGAGACAGGATTTCCCTTAAACCGGACTATAAACCAGAAGCATCATTGTGAGCCGGAATATTTCTGATGGCCTTTAAATTTTTATCAATATGTCCTTAGCCTCCGGAACTGGGTTATCTTTCCCTCCATCGTCCTGGCGTTCTTACATTCGCTTAAACTGGCAAGATTTGCTGAGTCATGTCATCATAGCCCGCAAGTCTTAAGACGACTCAAGGAGTTGTTTTGAGATTCTCCGTATTTAACCATAGCAGAAGGTGTATATCATTGGTGTTGATAACACGATGTAAATCCACAGAAGGTTGAGGTGACTGCGGCGGGTTATAAATGATCCCGTATGAGCCGTGTCAGCAACTCGGCCAACGGTTCCTTCCAATTGGCTGTTTGAAGTGTACCGAACTGTAGTGGTAGCGATTTGTGCGCATGTCCATTAATCCATCCAGTGTAGACGATGGCTGAATGATAATTTGCCTCCAAGGTATTGGAAGAAAACCGGGCTACCCAAGTAGTGACTGCTCATACTCAATAAATAGCTCATGCAATTAGGCGCGGCTCGATGTATTGATGTAGACCAGGCCGCAAGAGATGGACGGTAAAGACGACCGCAACATTAGAGGTGGCATAGATAGATGAGTCGCCCATGGCATTGTAAGCCAGTGCGGACGAGCAAGTTGTCCTCCGCGTTGTAAACCGGTGCGGATGCGTGAACCGGCCGTTCGTTCATTAGGTAATGTAACACGGAGAAAAACACCGTTGTAGAACGTTGCCAGCTCATGTTCCATACCGGTAGTATAAATATAATTGTCCTGCGTATAAAAAATACAGCAAGGCACAATAGTTGTTTGTGAAAAGAGATCAACATGCGCTTTAACAAACAATATACAGGATAAATATCACCTGATTTACTTGGGCGACAGCTTTGTACGCAGACCCTGTCTCTAGGTCCAGCTTGCCCTTAAAATATTCAGTCATGGTCTGCAATCCGACCGGAAAGGCAAGTGGGCTTCAACTTCTTCTGGTTGCTTATTTCCAGTATGCTGCTCCGGTTTGCAAATGCCTGCGTGCAGTGTAGTAGGAGCAGTATGCAACAGCGGTGGATGCGGCGGCTCAGGCAGTGTCCGGCGGTTTAAGACATGCACGAGGCCAGAGCAGTATCGAAGACGCGGCGGGTCAACTCGGAGGACGAGCGGCCGGTGACTTCGAGGCGCTGCGGCGGCCTGGAGGTGAGGCGTGATGCGGCTGCGTTGACGGAGACCCGCCCGGGGGCGAGAAGGCCATGGCGATTCAGCAAGATGGTGCCGGTTTAAAGCAGCAAGGCCAGGTCATGGAGGTGGATTGATGAGGCAGCGGCCATGACCGCATCAACGGCATCCCGGCGACGCGGCGCGACAGCCACGTAGACGCGCCTCTCCAAGGTGAGCCGCAGCAGCAACTCAGTGCGTCGGTGATGGCGGTTCAGCGGCGCACGGCCGGCGAACGTCCAGTCCTCGCAGGATGGCCAGGAGGAGGTGAGGCCCATGAGGACGACGGGAACGACCCGGCGGCCGCTCAATCCAGTTCATGGAGAAGGGCGCGATGGCTGATAAGTTCACGGGGCGCGGCGGTTTTAAAACGGAGCAAGTCCGTGGGGTAAACCGACGAGGTGAATTGTGGCGGCAACCTTGCGCAACCAACGGGCCTCCTGCTATAATTAAGTCGGATGGCGGAGGACAGCAGCAAGGGCACACCGGCGGGTCAGCAGCAGAGCCCGAGTCGGTCCCCAATGACTTTGGCAATGACGAGTCGGAAACTGGCACAGAAGGAATCCGACGGAAGTGGCGACTTGCGTGACCCGCAGCGATGCGATTTTACCATGGCCGCGACGCATGACAGAGGTAGATTGAACAAGCAAGCCGGCTGGCGGCGACCGTGAAGCAGGGCCAGGGCTGTGGAGGCGTTCGAGCCGGGGCCACAGGCGCACGAGCCACGGCCGTGGAGAGCAGCGGGTCAATTTTCCGGCAAGCGAACCCCGGGGCAGAGCAGTTGATCTTGGCCTCGTGCGATTTAAGGCGGGCGATTCCGGGCTGCTCGAGCGAGGACGGGCCCCTGACCGTAGTGGTGGAGGTCGTGGCCGGTTTTCCGCAGGTGGAAGTGGAGAGCGACGGGGCAGGAGGTGACCCGCGGGAGGCGCTGACTCGGAGAAGAGGCGGACTGTCGCGCCGACGAATCCCGTGGTCACAAGACGGAGGAGGCTGTGGCGATTTACCATGGCGAATCCGGGTCACGGTTGTAGCACATACCGCCGCCGCCGCTGGGGGCGGTTGGCCAGGCCGCCGAGGAGGCTGCAGCTTGGTGCGGAGGCGGGTCGCGCGGTGGTGGTGCCAGATAGACGGACGGTGCTAGGGGATGCCTTGTCGGCGCTGGGTTGAAGAGGGATGGTGCAATGGAGCTGGAAGCTCAGACGCGGTGGAGACCCGGCAACCATGGCTGGTTCGACGTGGCCGGCGCGGAGGGGAAGCTGCAAGGCAGGCCAACCTACAGCAGCGATTTGAAGCGGAGGCGCCTCGGGGCCGGCCACAGCAGGAGCAATAGCGAGGCCAGCTTGTGGTGGTGGAGGTAACCCGGTGAGGCAGCAAAACCGGAGCGTTTCGTTAACGGGAACACCCAGCGTCTTGGTCTGCACAGGCTGCAACAGAGGCGGGCGATAAAGACGACGGCTCGGGCGCAGGCCTGGTGAGAGAGAGGAGCTCGGGTGCGGGGAAGCCCGTGGCGATGTGGAGACGGCGCAGAAACCGGCCGGATCAGAGCGGAACGGGCCGCAGCCATGCCAGCTCAGGCGCGGCCATGGCAGCCCAAGCGCGGCCTCAGTAGCCTGGAGGCGAGTGGCGGGGCGGGTCGGCCCTGGATCGGGTGCAGCGTGCAGGAGTCCGGGTTGTTGACGAGGCGGTCGGCTTGACGCGGGCGCGTTGACCCGACCGTACCATGGCGGTTCTGGCAAGGCAATTTGACGATGTGGAAAATTGCACGAAGCAGCAGCGAGGCACTCGGTCGAGTGTCTCAAAGTCCGGATCGTGACCGTTTTCCTTCCCTGGATCGGGATTAACTTGCCAAGTTTCGTGTATCATCATTGGACCATGGATTAAATTCTCTTTTTCTTTCCTTTGGCGGATCAGCTTTCTAGCGGTAGTACATGGACTGAACTTGACCCGGCATGCGACGGTTCAGAATTTTTGTCTACCTCGGCAACACATATCACGCCGATAACGCACAAACCGCCAAACCCCAATCTCTTTTTGAACTCAAACTTGTATTGGCCTTCGATCTTACTGTTTGCCTTCAAAAATACAAATCCTTCCTTGAGGATTCTTCTTCATCCAAAAATTGCGAATTTTTCGATCCTTTAGAGAGATCCCTTCAAGAACTCAACACCATCCTGCGCTAGCCCCACGGTGGGCGCCAACTCTTGTGGATTTATTATGTCAGATGTCCTAGTGTGAGGACTTAGTCGCGAGGCCAACGCATCTATGTGGTAGCTTGAGAGGGGTTGAGCGGAATCGAGAAGCGTAACACAAGACAAGGGTTTAGACAGTTTCGGGCCCCGGGAAACATCATCCGGTAACAACCCTACATGTTGTTTCAAGCTAGATCTCATTATCATCATGAGGGATTCGCCGTAAACCGGCTCTCCTCTAATTATGTCTAGCCCTAGAGATTGTTTCTTGCTTGTCCCTCTTTGGGGGGCCCTGCCCCTCCTTATATAAGTTAAAGGGGCGGGTTGCATGTAGAGTCCATCTTGGACTAAGACATAACTATTTTGACTTCCCTTCTTGGGCTTCTTAACGTCTGCTAGTTTAACATTGTCACCCGGTTTAACATTGTCTGTCGGTTTAACATTGTCTACCGGTTTAACATTATCTGCCGGTTTAACATTGTCTACCGGGTTATGCTTGACTTAACACCTGCCGGTGCTACCATCTGTCTTAACTCTGCCGGTTTAACACTCGCCGGTTTACCGTCTGTCTTAGCCATTTGTCTTAACTATCTGCCGGTTTAACATTCACCGGTTTACTAAGTCCCGGTTGGGTTACAACTCCGGTCGGGTCATACCACAGGGTATATCCCCGACAAGCATCGTCTCGTGTTGATTCTTCTTCCCAAAAATCATAAATATTCCAAAAAAGATCTCCGTCCGTTTTTATTCCAGTTGGACTCTGTTTGATATGGGTTTTCTGCGAAACATAAAACATGCAACAAACAGGAACTGGCACTGGGCACTGGATCAATATGCTAGTCCCAAAAATAGTATAAAAAGTTGCCAAAAGTATATGAAAGTTGAATAATATTGGCATGGAACAATCAAAAATTATAGATACGACGGAGACGTATCACCCGTGTCTGGATGGGACTCTCTTTGGCATGGAAGGCAAGCTTGGTGACCGGATATGAAGATTCATTTCTCTGTAATCGACTCTATACAACCGTAGTCCCCTACGGTATCTATATAAACCAGAGGGCTTCATTCGTAGAGGCATATATACCAATCATAATCATATAGGCTAGACTTCTAGGGTTTTAGCCATTACGATCTCATGGCAGTACTCATATTCATCAAGATCAATCAAGCAGGAAGTAGGGTATTACCTCCATAGAGAGGGCCCGAACCTAGGTAAACATTGTGTCCCCCGCCTCCTGTTACCATCAACCTTAGACGTGCAGTTCGGGACCCCCTACCCGAGATCCGCCGGTTTTGACACCGATATTGGTGCTTTCATTGAGAGTTCCACTGCATTTTCACAAAAAGGTTTGATGGCTCCATCAATCATCAACAACAATGCAATCTAGGGGGAGGCTTTCCTCCCCGGACAGATCTTCATCTTCGGCGGCTTCGCACTACGGGCGAACTTGCTTGGTCATCTAGTGCAGATCCACAGCTACGCCGGCCATCAGGTCAGGTTTGGAAGCTTGAATTACATTGCCGATATCCAAGGAGACTTGATCTTCGATGGATTCGAACCCATGACAGCCGCTCCCTGCCACTGTGATGAACATGACCTAAATATGTCATCAGACTGTGCCTAGGAGATAGCACCTGTAACTGCTCCGGCTCTGGATCCGGAGCAGATTGCGCCATCCAACAACGGAAAGCTCAACCCTACCGCGGAAGATGCCTACTCAGCAGCGTTGGAGCCGCACACAGATCCGACCTCGAGCGGGGCCTGTGTCAACGGAACCTCGGATTCGTCTCCGGCCATAGGTTCCGAATCACATGCATCCGCGCCCATCAAAACTGATCAGGCGCCGATCGTTGAGTTCAGCTCTGCGGACATCTTCCAGCACTCGCCTTTAGGCGATATGCTAAACTCATTAAAAGTCCTTTCCTTATCAGGGGGCTTTCAACCGAACTATATCCAGTTTGGACTCAAGGCTGATGATGGAGAATTCCATTTCCCACCCACCACCCAGTTAATAGCCACTCTCAAAGACTTAACTAACATGCTTGATTACGACTCCGAAGACATCGACGGTATGAATGACGATGCCGGAGAGGAGCAGTCACAAAACCACCGCTTACAGGGCGCTAGACAGCCACCTCCTCGTATGACGTATACATGGTGGATACACCCAAAGAGAACAACGGCGACAATGAAAATCCAGTCGAGGATAAGCCTCCTGAGATACAGCCAAAGCGTCGGCGTCAGCGGCGTTCCTCTAAGCCACGCCGTGGTAAAGACAGCAATACCGTCACAGACGAAAACAACACTCCAGACAATGTCGAAGACTATGAAGACCCCGTTGAGCCAACCACGGAACAGGACGAATTGGAAGATGGGTGAGTTAGCCCTGACGAACAGGCCATGAATGATGACTCGGAGGACAGTATACCTTCCGCTCTCCGAGGACGAGGTGAGCCTCAGCGACAAAGACTTTATCATGCCTGACGAACCCATCGAGCAGGAGCGCTTTAAGCGCCGGCTAATAGCCACTGTAAGGAGCCTAAAAAAGAAGCAGCAGCAGCTTCAAGCTGATCAAGATCTACTCAATGACAGATGGACTAATGTCCTGGCAGCCGAGGAATACGGCCTCGAGCGCCCAACCAAAAGTTACCCGAAGCACAAATTGTTACCCCAATTCGATGACGAGGCACTGGAACCCGTCATACCAGCGCATAATCCGGCTGACCGACCACCACGTGGCCGGGACAAAGCGGCAACTCAGGTCGAACAACAGCCTGCACTAACTCGCTGTAAGAACAAAGACACAACAGCTCGGGGATATACATATGACCTACGGCCTAACCTGGAAAACAAAGCAGGTCAGACCAGATCGATCTATGGATCGCGTGGGCGTGCCCCGACGCACGATGATGGCCACCTGGCCGGGCGTGACAAATATAACCATGTCCGGGCCGAAAACCACACACGAACTCCATCCGAGCTACGTCACGACTTGGCTCCATATAGAGGCGCCACACACCCCCTGTGCTTCACCGATGAGGTGCTGGATCACGAATTTCTAGAAGGATTTAAACCCGTAAATATCGAGGCACGTGATGGAATGACAGATCCTGTTGTCTGGATCGAAGACTTTATTCTTCACATCCACATGGTCGTGGAGATGATCTCCACGCCGTCAAATACTTACCCCTCAAGCTGAAACGACCAGCTCGGCATTGGCTGAAAAGTCTGCCCGAAAACTCCATTGGAAGTTGGGAAGAACTTGAGGACACTTTTCAGGCCAATTTTCAAGGGACCTATGTCCGCCCCCCGGATGCTGATGATCTAAGTCACATAATCCAACAACCCGAGGAATCAACATGTAAGCTTTGGAATCGGTTTCTCACTAAAAAGAACCAAATCGTCGATTGTACGGACGCTGAAGCCTTAGCAGCCTTCAAGCACAGTGTCCGGGACGAACGGCTAGCTAGACACCTCGGCCAGGAAAAGCCAAGGACAATGGCAGACCTAACTACACTCATGACCCATTTTTGCATGGGCGAGGACAACTGGTTAGCCCGTAGCAGCACCAGCGACCCTGGCACATCCGAAGTCAGGGATGGCAATGGAAAGCCACGACATAACAAAAGCAAACATCGAAACAATGTGGGAAGCCCAGATGATACAGCGGTAAACGCCGGACTTAGTGACCCCAAACCTGGTCAACGGAAGAAGCCATTTAAAGGCAACAAAGATGGTCCATCTAGCCTAGACAAAATATTAGACAGGTCCTGCCGGATCCATGGCACCCCGCTAAACCTGCAAACCATACCAACCGCAGTTGTTGGGTCTTTAAGCAAGCCAGCAAACTCACTGCCGAACATAAGGGGAAAGGACCTCAGAGCGATGACAAGGATGAATCTTGCCAGCCAAACACGGGGGGACAGAAGAAATTTCCACCGGAGATCAAAATAGTGAACATGATCTATGTCACTCATATCCCAAAGAGGGAGCGCAAGTGCGCACGCCGAGATGTCTATGCCGTTGAGCCTGTTGCCCCCAAATTCAACCCATGGTCGGCCTGTCCGATCATCTTTGATCACAGGGATCATCCGACTAGTATCTGTCATGGGGGTTCGGCTGCCCTATTGCTCGATCCAATAATCAACGGATACCATCTCACTCGAGTCCTTATGGACAGCGGCAGCAGTCTCAATCTATTATATCAGGACATTGTCCGGAAGATGGGGATAGACCCATCAAGAATCAAGCCAAGCAATACGACCTTTAAAGGAGTTATACCGGGCATAGAAGCCCGCTGCATGGGCAATTTAACATTGGAGGTCGTATTCGGATCTCCCGATAACTTTCGAAGCAAGGAGTTAATCTTCGGCATAGCTCCGTTCCGAAGTGGCTATCTTGTACTACTCGGAAGAACGGCCTTCACCCGCTTTAATGCAGTCCCGCATTATGCTTATTTAAAGCTCAAAATGCCTGGACCGCGTGGCGTCATCACGGTCAATGGAAAAATGGAGCGTTCTCTTTGCACGGAGGAGGACACTACGGCCCTAGCAGTCAAAGCCCAAAATGGCCTATTCAAGCCGAATAGCTCATCGGTCGTCAAGATCGCAGACACAGCTAAGTGTGCCGGTGCACGCCTCAGTGCGGTAACTCAGATAAACCTGAGCTCAATTAGCAGTTATGCCCCCATTGACTGCCCAATAAGGTGATATCATACGTGCCTCGTGTACACGAGTATACCCTTAAAATTCCTTGGGCAGCGCTGGGGGCACACTGAATACAAATAGTCCATAGTTCGGCTCGACCCTATTCGGACTCTATAAGCTATCTTTCAAGATTCATTAAATGAACCAGCTCTGTTTACGGCCACACTGCATTCCTTCTTACCGGTTTTTCCTTTTTGCAGCCGGCCATCACAACCCCCTCCTTCAAGGACACATCACAAAGGAGAAAACCGCACACACGTGTAGCACGGCCCCACGCTAAGGTTTCTTTTTAGATTAAGACCCTATTTAAACCTTTTATCTCTTTTTGTTTTATACTTTTCTGGCATGTAAAATGTCCAAGGAAGCTACCGACATTATCTATAAGTACACGGCTCGCCGTACTAGAAAGGGATATTATAGAAGCAGCTTGGTTCACATTGTATTTGGAGTTTTATTCTCTCACCACCTGCGTTCTCTCCCCCTGTCAGATTGCCACACGTGTCTTGATATACCAGGGTCCATTACCAGGGGCTATATTCAGCCCGGTATATGTTGAAAAGTCCAAACACCTATAGGGAGAGTGTTCGGCGTCACGAGTTTGGCCTTATATGCATCAGCTCTAAATCATATCTTTGGTCAATAGTTGGGTTACCCGGATCCTGTGCTTACTACCTTACGTTCCGCTCTATCGGCTAGGGTAGTAAAGGGAGAACTACTGTGATTATGTCCTGGTTCGTCCGGATGAGCGCTTCAGTAGAGGAAGCCAAAAACTAACTATCATGATGCGGCGAGAGCTGGTCAACCACTCGATGACTCACCGGAATCTACGTGATTCCTTACATGAAGGACCGTTCTTCTGGTCACGTATGAAAACGCGCCGTATTCGGATAACCGCGTACATACCACGGGCTATATCATAGCCCCATCATCAAGCTCCTATGGCTAAATGAAAGTGTTAAAGCCCTATAGTCTGATTGCCTAGTTCGCCGCATTGACACCTCCTTAATGGACCAAGACGTTGAGTCAAGAGTGATCAAGTGCTTTTCCAAACACCCCCGCATTATACTCGAGGGGGCTGAAGCCGACGACTGGTAAACTTTCAGATTACACCAAAAACGGCCGCACGGGAGGCACCAAAAACTTTTTAGGCAAAAGTATAAAAAACATAGCCTTAAAAATATCATAATATTGCTCTTACAATTTCAATACAATTCACTTGAATATAATATCTTTCGAGCACTGACCCTCTATCAAGCGGGCACCCTCTAGGACATCTTCGAAATAATGTTCTGGCGTGTGATGGTCCTTTCCCTTGGGTGAACTTTTTGCTGCAATATCGATGGCCTTCATCTTTGCCCAGTACATCGAGAAAGGGCCATCCGTGCACCTTCTATGCACGTTGATTGCTTAACAACATCAATACGCGGCACCGCATCAATGAGTCACTGCACCAAATCGAAATAACTATTCAGAATTGGCTCAGTCGGCCACAGCCGGACTGTGACGTCCTTTATGGCAGATCTGGATAGCTTGTGGAGCTCGGCCCATAGGGTCATCTATTTGTTCAGCAACAATGGACGCTTTGGCATGCTGAATTGCGACCAGAAAAGCTTTTCCGTCGCATATCCTTCTTGCGCTTGGAAAAACTGTGTCGCATTGGAGACACTCCTCGGCAAGTCCAAAAATGCGTCTGAAGAAGTCCACATCTGATTAAGCGGGGCATACTTCGGATCGTGAATTTAGTTTGCAATAAGAAGGGCTTACCAGCCGCGATCTCCCCAGCTTGTCGGATCTCCTCCCGAGCCGCTCTAGACTCAGACTGCACTTCTCTCGCCTCTTGTAAGGCCTTGTCAAGATCAGCTGCTCAGGTTTTGGTATCTTTCTTGAGAAGGTCGCATTAGCCAGTAGCATCATTTAGCTCAAGTGCCATAGTAGATATTCTCTCCTCGCACTGGCGCCGAGTAGCCTATTCGGCCTTTAATTCAGCAGCTGCCTTTTTGGCAGCCGCATTACTCATCCTGGCTTGTTCCTTGGCCTGGGAAAGCTCAGCCCGAAGGGTCTCAACTGCGGCGGCACTATCTGCAGTTATGCATATCTCAGTATAAAATTCTTAGCGTCATGCTCATCTCATAGTACTCGCATATACTTAGCGCCTCAAAGACATACCTTGCGCCTGGTCGAGCCGCCTGTTAATAAGCGTGATGTCATCATCCGCCATATCAACTTTCTGCTTCAGATGTGCAATCTCCGTAGCTGGAACAGTCGCCACGGATGTAATAGCCTATGTTTTAATTAGTCAGAACATTTCCTGGGCATATATTTCTTCATCCTCTGATCGCCTCCCTTTGGACGCCAACCAGAGTCTCAGGGGCTACTATCTATACACAGGTGCATTTTGGTTTATAGCACAATTGAAAATATTACATTACGTACCTCAAAGCCTCTTAATAGGCTCGTAAAGGCTTCATTCAATCCACTTTTCACGGACAGAATCCTTCCAACTATCGTACCCATCAAGGTACGATGTTCCTTTGAGACAGGCGCATGTTGCAATGTGTCCGTCAGTGTATCCGGCATCGCCGGATCCCTGGAAGCAGCTGAAAGGGTACGGACTCCCTTTAATGGAATATGTTTGCTTGACCTATGAGTCGTCTCTGGCTGTAAGATGGATAGTCTGGGGCCTCTATTGTCGGTTCCCGTAGGAACCGCACACCCTGGACCCTGGACGACCGAAGTGTCATCGGGCTTAGTCTTCATTGTCCCTCGTACCGCTTGTTTATCAGGAGAGATCCTCTGGGAGGACAACTCGGGGTCCTCTGTCCTATTGGGCGTAGAAATCAGTGGAGGTGTCTCTCTCTCCATCATCTCCGAAAGAAGATCCCCCGAAGAGGAGAATTGTTAATGAAGGTTGCATGCCGGACTGCAAACATATATTTTAAATGTTACCCTTGCAACCAAGAAAGAACGTGATATGTTTAAAACACCCTTGTTCACTTACAGTTCAGCTAAGGCCCTGTCTTTTCGGAGAGATTGTGTGTCAACGTCACCTCCCGAACCAAAGCCCCCTGACAGGGATATCTTCCCTCGCTTAGAAGACTTTATCTTCAAGTCTTTGGGGGCGGTCCTCTTCTTCCCACGGGGAGAAGGGATGTCAGTTTTTCCTTCCCTTCCATCTTCAGAAGAGGGAGTTTTGATCTCCCTGGACAAGATACCGAGCATGCCTCTAGAATGAGGGTCACCTTGGGCCTCCTTGCTCTCCTCCTTGTCTTCCCTCGCCGGCACTTGGTAGGGTGCCGGAGCCAGCATCCTTGTTAACACCGGATCAGCTGAGTCTTTGGGAAGAGGGACCGAACACCTAATTCTCTGCGCCTTCTTTATCCAGCCCTGGCCGAGTATGATTTTCTCAGTAGATTGTTATGAGGAATCTGACTAAACTGTGTTCGGGAGTCGAGTGCTTACCGAGGTATCCGGATGATTGCAGTTAAGGCCGATGTCTTCTGTAATATCTGGCCACTATTTTCATACCCCAAAGAAATATTTCCACATTCCTTTGAGCATCGTGCTAGAGAAGTGCTGAGGGGTTCGTGGTCCTTCCGGATTGAACTCCCACATGTGGAGAGGCCGTCGCTGGCATAGTAGGACCCGACGGACTAGCATTACTTGGATTACATTGATGAGACCGGAGTCCTTTTCAATGAGGCTCCGAATGCGGCTTTGCAACATCTGCACTTCATCAAGGGATCCCTAGTCTAGCCCCTTGTTAATCCATGATGCAAGATGCAACAGAGGGCCAGATCAGGACGCAGGTGTAGCTACCCACTTTTTACCATGGGGTTCAATGATTTAAAACCACTCCCGTTGCCACAGGTCGGATGTTTCTGTGAAGGAGCCATTTGTCCAAGGAGTATTGGTGAGTTTGCTTATTGCAGCACCTCCGCACTCCGCTTGTTTCCCGTCGACTACCTTCGGCTTCACATAAAGGTCTTGAGCCACAAGCCGAAGTGTGGGAAATACGAAGGAAGGCCTCGCACATGATAATGAATGACAAGACGTGAAGGAAGGAATCCGAAGCTAGATCATGAAAATCTAGCCTGTAATAGAACATGAGCCCTCGAACGAAGGGATGAAGAGCAAACCCTAACCCTTGGAGGGAGTGAGAGATGAATACGACCCTCTCATTGGATCTGGGAGTAGGAATAACCCGCCCTTGAGCAGGAAGCCTGTGGAGGATTTCGGCAGTCAAGTATCTTGCCTCCCGGAGCTTTGCGATATCCTCCTATGTGACAGAGGAGGCCACCCACCGGCCTTGAAGGATGGGTCCGGACATGACTGGGAAACGTGAAGCGATCGGATTGAACCTTGGGTGCTGGAACTTGAGGTGGGAGAGGTTGGGGAAAGGATTAGCATAGAAGAGAAAGGATAAGTCTTAGCTCGTTTATAGAGGCAATGGATATCAAACGCCCCCTCCTAGGCCTTAAAAACTACTTATTCCCAAGGAATCTTGCCAATAGAACGGTTGGGTTACCCACACCCGTATTGATGAGAATCCCGCAATAAGGAGACACGATCTCTACTTTGACAAGACCGCCTCTCGAAACATGGAACGGCAGGTTAAAAAATGATTCGAAACAATGGCTGGGCGATGATGTGATGTCACGCTATAAAAATTGTCAGCAGATTGAACTCATGAAATATTATACTCTTTATGGTTGTGTGTGGAAATTGTTTTGCAGAGACCGGGCACGATTCTTGTGTCCGAAGACTATTTTGGAGTACTCGGAGAAGGAACCCGCCTTACAATGTCGAAGACAATTCATGTGCCTGACACCTCGTCATTGAAGCCTGGTTCAGGGGCTACTAAGGGAGTCCTTGATTAGGGGGTCCTCGGCCGTCCGGACTATTGATGTGGGTCGGACTGATGGACTATGAAGATACAAGACAGAAGACTTTGTCCCGCGTCCGGATGGGACTCTCTTTGGCATGGAAGGCAAGCTTGGCGACCGGATATGAAGATTCCTTTCTCCGTAACCGAGTTTGTACAACCCTAGTCCCCTCTAGTATCTATATAAACCGCAGGGCTTAGTCCGTAGAGGCATATGTACCAATCATAATCATATAGGCTAGACTTCTAGGGTTTTAGCCATTAAGATCTCATGGTAGATCAACTCTTATAATACTCATATTCATCAAGATCAATCAAGAAGGATTAGGGTATTACCTCCATAGAGAGGGCCCAAACTTGGGTAAACATCGTGTCCCCCGCCTCCTGTTACCATCAACCTTAGACGTACAGTTCGGGACCCCCTACCCGAGATCCACCGGTTTTGACACCGACACCGCCGCCCACCTAGCAACATCTCGGCGACCCTCAGGTATAACTTCCTTCGAAACTGGCCTTGCTCTACTTCCCGAGCTCCTGACATCGCTGCATTTGTATCTTTTACTATTTCTCAGGCCCCCTCGTAGATAGGATCAATCGGTTGTTCGAAAGCCACCTAAATTTTTACTGTTAAGAGGTAAAACTAGTTCATGCACTCGAATCTATTACTACTTGGTTCAAACAGGGAAGAAAGGGGGTAGGTGGTGGGGGAAGATTTGTTACCTGAATCTAGGACTTGGTCGAAAGAGGAAATAATGGGGGCGAAAAGTAGTAGAGACTGGCTATCCAGCTGGTCTCTATGTCTAATAGGGAAATAAAGGGAAATGTAGTACAAACTCAATATAAAGCCGATCTATTGGTTGAAAAAGGAAAGAAAGTGGGGACTGGGGGACAAGTCAACAGAGTAAATCCAGCACTAGATTTGCTAGCTTCACACAGTATAATGTGGCTATACCGAACAAAAATGGGACCAACCTAGATATCATGTTCTGATGTTTGTTGCCCCGAGCCACTCTTATGTAATGCCACTGATAAAATGTAGCGGTCGCACTGTTAAAAGTAAGGACACGTTAAACCAATGTTCTTTTCAATGTAATGCCTCCAGTAATATGAATCAATGGCACTTTTTTCATGTCCTGCTAAATTTCCCATTAAGATAAGTTGCTTCTTTTCATTAGAAATGCAACTGTCCTGGTCCGCCTACTCTCCCGTGCCCAAATACCGACTCTATAGCAGCTGTTAATGTAATGTTAATGGTAAAATGAAGCAATGGCACCATTAAAGTAATGTCGTATTTAACGGTTGTCATAGTTAATCCTAATGCCCACATTAATATCTAGCAATGCTGCCGCTTTAGAAATTGCTACTGTCCTTGTAGGATTGCCATTCAGATAAGGAACATGCTTCTTTTCATTTGACGTATGTTTCATCACTTGTTAGTCACCCTCCTTTCCACCTTTTTTGTACAAACAGAGGTATACATTTCACGATTGATCTTAGTTGAACTGCTCAAATGAGATCCAAATTATAGTTGAACATTCTAGGAGCTTCACGACCAACCTTGATGTTGCTCAATTTTATTGCAACTAATGAAGAAGAAGCTCTGTGGGTTTCGTTTTCTGATGGAAATGGAACCGGGGTTGGAGCCCTTTTCTTAAAAAAAAGCTACCAGCTCATGGGACATTGGTTCATTTTAGGTGAACTGCACCAAAAGGTCCCATGAATTGAATAATCCATGTTGGTAATGGTGTCATCCCTTCTACGATGGCGTTGACTGCAAATATGGTTCCCATCACGAGGTATGTTCCTTTTTGGTCTGACCGTTTGCCAAAGATCCTGCATGTTGAGTCTGCCTTGTGCTACTGTTTTGGCACTGCCATGATAAAGCAGTAATGTTATTATTTTGCACCTTGATCTAGTGGCACTATTAATTTGAGGCAATGTTTTCGCACCGCTAGTGCCATTGATTTTTTTTATTATTGAAAGAGGGGGTTTCCTCCGATTTCGTTAAAGAAACCCAACCATAGAGAACCATTATCCGACAACCACTACTGAAATCAGGGATTTTGCCGTCTGCCTGTTCTTTGCCGTCTGCTAGCAGACGGCAAAGAAGGTCTCTGCCATCAGCTACCAAAAAGCGGACGACAAACAACTGGATGACGGCAAAGAAGGTCTTTGCCATCAGTTACTTCTTTGTCGTCAGCTGGCTGACGGCAAAGAGAGAGGTGGCCCCCACTAACGAGCCGATTAGAAAAACATAACACCACCCCCCCTCTTTGCCGTCTGCTAGCAGACGACAAAGATAAAAAAAGCAGACGGCAAAGGCTTGGCGGACGGCAAAGGCTAACTAATCTAACCTAACTAACGGCCGATCGAGCCCCCCCC